>NC_056732.1:393239092-393289092 GCF_019279795.1 Protopterus annectens | reverse complement strand
CATCTGAAAACTCCTGTCAATATTCTGCAATTAATCGCTGTGGTCACACCTACAAGGCCTAGGTAACACAGTGTGTACAGTCAGAAAATATCTCCACATTTGGCAATCATGCAGACAGTACCTGTATCCAATTAATACCTAGGATGTCACTTGAGCTAATGCCTTGCAGTAAATCTACATTTGTGACAAAAATGTTTTGTGCTCACCAGTGGCAGGGGCACAGCTTCTTCCTATTCCTGATGGTCCTGAAAAACAATTGACGGAGATATACTGCAAACAGCATTACATGTCACAGTATAACACTGGTAGTAAGTTCAAATATCCCCCAGTGAGATAAGCTGCTATGATAAAAGGTATGTCGGTCACAATCTCTGCATGAGCTTACAACTGCAGGTAACCTCCTTCCCAGTAACCTGCTTCCCCCCAGTCCATAATACACCTGACACCCACATAAAACCATATCCATCCTGACACGCTAAATGCTACAGTATGCTGATGCTGATTCAAGTAAACATACCTGGATGCTCCTCTTGAGTGGAAATGGTGACTTCCACATCCACAACGTATGGTCTGATTGAAGCCTGGGAGCTATTGTATGTTGCAAGGTTTGCCAGGAGTTCTTCAGTGGCTAACAAAGGCTGTTCTGCTGCAGGACCACCACCAGTGACCTGAAGATCCTGGCCACATATGCTGCCCTTCTGCATGCCAAGTGGATCATGTCTGTGGCACGGTGTCGCTCCTGATGGTATATTTGATTATGATGCCTCACTGCATTTATGTTATGGACCAGTTTGTCCCACAAGGCTTGATCCTCCTGCCTATTTGCCCTCCCTCTGGACAGCAGCACTTGGTAGTGTTGAAGTAACAATTCTATAATGAGGTCATTTTCCATCTCACTGAAAGGCGGGCGATGTCTGGCATACATGTTAACACCAGAAATACAAAATTATGAGAACACATGTCAGGATCACAGATGTGGGTGTGCAGTCTGTACAGATACAGCAATGAGGGAAGGCTATCAGTAATTCCCTGCTTGGGTACACATCTCATATGCAGCAGTGTGGCAGTCATGCAAAGGGTGTGGAGGCAACTAGTAGTGGCAATGTAACAATTTTTAATTTAAAATTAACCCGATCTTTCAGACATCTGACACAATTTCATTGCAAATAATGTAAAAAGTATGACTATTCAGGCCTCTAACCTGGGAGCTACTACACTGGAGGTTTTGGCTCTACTTATCTAGCCCCTTGGATAGTGAAGGGAATGAGTATATCTGCACATATACTACATATACTACAAAGGTGCCTGTTAGCTGTGTGCATCTTTGCTGCGTGGGTTTGCATGTTGCTAAGCACCAGAGAGCTACAGCAATTGAATACATTCAGTTTCTATTTTTAGAAATATACCAGATGGCTGCCGTATATGTATAAGCACTGCTAGGCATTGCAAGTACTGTGCCATGCAGACAAGCAGTGAAAAAAAAAAGTTTATATTGATTACATAGAGTTTCTATTTTTAGATATATACCAGATGGTTGCTGTATATATATATATATATATATATATATATATATATATATATATATATATATATATATAAGCGCTGCTCGACATCTCTAAGCACCATGCTGCGACACGCAAAGAAGCAGTGTAAAAAATTGCAATTTCATGTAGTACAATCTGTTGTTCACATTTTGTTCCAGGCTAACAGGCCAAAAGGTATTGTGCTGTGCTTAACAACTGTCCAGAATTTTTCTGAATAGTCCACAACTACAGGACAGACTCTACACTGCTGCTTGCATGGATTCAATATCTGTGTTACTATGATCTCCCTCAGCAGCATGTCATAATTAATATATATAGCGTGTTGCTGAAGAGGATACATTCTGTGTAGACTATACACGGACCCTACATGGGTTTTGTTGAATCCTGGGGAATATGTTGTATTCAAAGAACAGCTCCATTACTAGGCACATGTTTCTCCTCAGTGCCATTGACATCCATCTGTATAGTGTTAGAGAACAACATGCTTCCATAAGGAACTGCCACTGGCCAAAATCATACCAAAAGACTACCTACTGCCATCAGATGGTATCATGGGTTTGAGTCACATGTTTAGCCTCTCAGCGGAGTTACTGCAGGCCAGGATATTACCAGAGTACAAAAATCTGCCATCCTTGAAAACTACAGCTGTCAGATAGATGTTCTGTCATTCAATATTCAATGCCATTTCTGTAGACAAATGTTACCAGAGCATTATGTTCCATAATCAGTGATCAGTGTAAATGCCAGACAGATGTGTTTTTTCTTGTTAGAACATGGGAAAGTAAGACCTTATGCTGTGCTTGATGAAATACAAGGTTCTAGTGACTGTACACGGTTTTCAGAGGATACTGAGATATTTGCTAAACAATAATGCAGATGCACTGTTTTTGTTAGTAAGCTAAATTCAGATAGTATATATACTAAAACTAGTTTAAGGATTTTCAGTTCATAAATGGCCTTGGAAGATTTGATTTATTTAAACTCTGTTTGTTTAGCTTCTTGAGTTTAATTGTGAGGTGCTTTGTCCTCAGTTTGTCTCTAAAGGACAATATTTTTTTCCTTTTGTTATAATGCTAGGGTGTTACGTAAGAGGCTTATTTCTAAACTTGGTACTGTATTTATTACAAATTAGATCTGAGGTCTCACTGTAGGTACTAAGATAAGAATAGAAGCTCTCAGCAAATATATCTATTTTGGTACTGGGACCTCAAGGGTCTGGGGGGTGTTTACTAAAGCTGCTCAGGTCATCATCTAGTTGAAGCTAACTGGCCTTGGAGAAATCTCCGAAGGCCGAAGAATTTGTGGGGCATTTGGAGAGAGTTATAATTGTGAAAATCACATTGTGCTGTGTAAATTATAAATGAGGGGGGTGTAATTGTAGGTGTAGAACACAGGGGAGCTACATTTGTGATGGCCAAACCCAAGACACTTTTGCATCTGACAGGAGAAAGTACATTCTGGTTTATGGAGTTTGCATCAATGAAATCTAGGAAACCTTGAGCATTTTGTTTGTAGAAACATAAGCACTGCAGTTTATACATGGATAATAATTCCCTCAATTTTGATGGAGAGTGTTCTGTAGTTGGCCAGGATATGGAGCAGAACTTGTTTATAGTCACTAAGATGTAAAGGACATTGTCTAACCATACACGTCTTGAGATGAAAGTGGATACACTACGACTAATAGCAATAGAGACTGAATAAATGATGGATTGAGCCTTGGTAAGGAAGGTGTGACATCACAGCACTTTAATTGTGTTTCAGTAATGACACAGGAATCAATATTTCAGGAGGTGTACCAGATTACTGTAACTTTTAACTTTTTTTCACCTCATGTTTGCGGAGTGTGCTACCTGCCATAAACAGTTTTAACTATGATTGCCAAAAATATCATGTAAAAGAGGACTATAATCTACTGTAATTGTAGGAAAAGTAATACCCTGCCTTGTTTCTTTAAAATTGTGCTCTCATGCTGTTGGCCAGCTTGCACGGCTACTAACCATGTAGATTCTAGGCTGTCAGCTTGGTTATTTTGCAAATGAGTGCAAAAATCAGTGGACTTGTTGAATCACAAAAAGCAGGAACCATGTAGGGATGTTCATTTTTTGTAGGCTCCTACATAGTGTTCATGTTTTCAATGGCTGTTGATAACATTGGGTGGTGTCGGGTCACTTTCTCTTGTTTTTTTGGGTATTGCAGATGTTTGCACAGTGCTCCACTTGCCACAAATGGTTTTAGCGATGCATACCTTGTTTGTGCAACTAGACCACCCAATTATCAGGCTTGATCTACACATCCAAAAATAGAAACCAGATGTATTCAGTTGATATTGCTAAGCACTGGGCACCAGGCAAACCCAGTAAGTGGGGTTATGCTATGCTAATACCTTCACATTACAGGACTTTGCGTAACTATGTCTGTGTCAACAGTTGTTAAGTATTGGACTGGAGTGCAGATGGTCCTTGGTTCTAGTACAAGATATGTAAACTTTTGTTATACTGCTGTGACATTGCAGCATATACAAATAAAGTGTAACTTGCATTTTTTTGCATGTTTCATGACAACAGGGATACAATATAAAATTTTGACATGGCTTACCTTAGTTATGCACAGTTGGCTCTGCTGCACAATGGTGCACACAGTGCACTACTCTGCACTGAAGCAGGAGTTTTAAATCATGTTAATTATAGCCTAAGCAGGTAAATTGCATCTTAATTAGCCAATCCCACATGGCAGACCTACTCAAGAAATTAATAAAGTATGCCTACAGCCTACATTCTGATTTTCCCTCAGTACGTCAAGACCATTGGAGTAGAGACATGGACATTTTAACTGAGATAATGCTAGGGGCTGCTGCAGCTATTCTATGTGCTAGAGGCTGAAGTCAATCCTGCTAGTGCTGCTGACAAAAAGCCTAAGCCAAGAAGGAGAAGAGGGTTCAGGCTCAGGGTAACATTCCAGGCACTACATAAGCTGGAGATTGTAGAGTGCTACAGGGTAAACAGGGACATATTACAAGAACTCTGTGAGCTCTGCCACCCTCAACTCAGAGCCAGAGCCAACCGAGGGGAACCCATCTCAGTGGAAACTAAGGTATGTGTAGCCCTTAGGATTTTAGCACCAGGCACTTTTCTTTTTTTTTTTTTATAATACATTTTTATTAAATTTTAAAATTTAAAACTGTACAAGTTCAAATAACCATCACACTAACAAAAGAAAACTATTTATAAAAGTCCACAACAAATTTTGATATAATAAAACCAAGACATTTTTATCTAACAAATCATTTAACTTTTGCCAATATTTATTTTGATACATAAAATTAGATGTTTTTATTTTTAATGTTAACAGTTGTTTCCTACAAACATGTTTAGCCAAATAGATGAATTCAGTAAAAGGTAAAGTCATTTTACATTTCCAGTTTTTCATAACTACTTTCCTTGCTATGGCTAAGATGGACCAAAGGTGAGGTATTTGTGATCTAGGAATATAATCTGAAATTGGAGCATTAAACAAAAGCATTGAATTAGTTATAATACATTTATCAGTCCACAATGCTTGAGAAAAGTCTCTAAACTCAGTCCAGAATGGTGAAACCATTTTGCATTCCTGTGTTATATGAATCCAATCTGTGACAGAATCATCATTACATCTCCAGCAATTCATTTTCCAGTTTTATAAATTACTTCAGTTTTATTAGGGGTTAAACAATTCTATGAAGAAATTTCAAGTATAAATTTTCCAGTAAGTGGAAGATGTTGTTTTCCCACTAGCTTTTAGAATTAACTTTTTGTCACTAATAAGATGAATCTAAAATTGTGAACTCTACTCTTAAGATCTTATATATTGTTGATATATTTTTTAAATATAGATTATTATTAATACTGAAAAGAAATTCCAGAATTTTAGGAATATGCTTTTCCTGATAATCCATGGAGATTTTAATATTGTCACTTAGAAATTTTCTACAGCTCTAAATATTCAACCAAGTATTTTTTCTAAGTATTATTTTGCAAGGAGAAGATCTGTATTTGTTTCTTTAAATTCTAACATTTTACATGTATTAAATGTCTCAAGACAACCATTTGTATTAGGTATAGGGAATAATAGAAACAGTAAATCTCTAACTATATAGTTGGAGTTCATAAATGTTTTAAACATGTGTATAACAAAATCTATAAATGGAAAAGAGATTGCATTTTCCTATCATTTAGATGGTAATCCTTTAAAATCCAGTAATGTTTATTTAATTCAAATAGAAAATGAGGATTTATATAGTATGTCTATTATTGTTAAGTAATCTTTAATGAATGGACTTCCAATTAGATTGATAAGAAGAGTTTAACCATAGTGATACTATATTTAGAATGGTAGACTTAGCATACAATTCAATATTTGGGAAACTTATAGCACCCTCCTCACAACCTTTAGTATGCCAATTAGAAAATACTCTTGATTTGTTAGGAAACCATATAAACTTAATGAGAATAGTGTTCACTTTTTGAAAATGTTCTTAGTGGGAAGAATAATTCATGACTGTATATAGAATAGATTTTTGGCAAAATAATCATTTTTATCAAAGTGAGTCAGTCTTCTATTGTAAAAAAGTATTTATTCCAATTTTCAATTAATTTATTTACTATGCTTATTAAATTGTTATAATTTATTACAAAATGAATCCTTTACAATTGATCTAATGACAACTCCAAAGTAATCAATTTATGCATTATTCCAGTTAAACATTTTAAAGTACTTTAAATATATAGTAATTCTTTATTTATTAACAGAGTTGCTGTTCTATTATTATTACATTTTAAACCTAAAGCTTTTTCAAAATAATCTATAGAAGCAATTATGTGTTGCAGCAATACCTTAATATCACCAGTAGTTTTCAAAATGCCATCTGCAAATAGCTAGATTTTGCAACTATAGTTACCATCATTTAAAAATCCTCTCATTTTATCATTAGATCTAATGTAATTTGCCAAAGTTTCAATGGCTAAAGCAAATAATAAGGGGACAAGGGACAGCTTTGTTTAATGCCCATTAAAGTTTTAAATGAGCTAGATATAAAAGAACCAATTTACACAAATGAGAAAGAGTTATTATAAAGGTTTGTAATAAGATTTATACGTTTCAGAAAAATAAGTAGGACCAACTAATAGAATCAAAAGCTCTATTTAAATATAAGCTTATTATCAACATTTTTTGTTTTATTAGCTATATCAATTAGAGTGTTGAGTCTAATAATGTTATTGCGAAGCTTTCTGTTTAAAATAAATTCAGTCTGGTCATCGTTTATTAATTTTGGCATAATGAGATTTAATCTTTTAGCAAGAATAGATATGAACATTTTATAATCAACATTAAGTAAAGGCATAGGTCTGTAAGAAGAGCAGAGTTTGGAATCTTTATCATTCTTAAGAATGGGAGTAACAAGAGAATAAAACCAAGAGGGAGGTATAGTTAATATTGTTTTAACTCGTTCAAATATAATCAAATAATTTTAGTAATATACACAGAATATTATCAGACATTAATTTATACAGTTTTGACCATCAAGACCTGGTGCTTTATTTGTTTTACTATTATTAATTTGATGTTTTAATTCTTTAAACAAGAAATATTTATTAATATCAACTTTTTGGTCTTTAGTTTATATTATATATTATTTTTCAAAAGTTATCTGTAATACTGTTATTCTCAAAAAGTTATTTTATTGTTATTAATTATCTCGTAATAGCATCTAAAACATTCTAGTATATCTTTCAAATCAATTACTTCTTTAACTTTCTCCTCTTGCTAAAACTTTAATGTGTTCATATGATTTGTGTTTATTTTTTCTTAGATCTCACAGCTAATTTATGCAAACTTTTAGGATTTATTGAATATGAATGTAATTTCAGTTTTTCTAATTGTATTGAGATTATATGATGAAGTGTATCTAAATATTTCTCATTCAAAGCTTTTATTCAGAGTTTGCAGTCTTATCATTGGGTTTCATATTTGATTTTAATTTATCTATGTCAGATTAAAAAGTCTTTAATTCTTTATCCCATTTCCTTCTTTTGCATAAACACCAGTTCTTAATTCCTCCATATAGAAATACTTTTAGTGCATCCCACAAAATAACTTCTGACACTTCACCATTATCATTTATGTCAATAAATTGATTTATTTCTTTCAAGAACAAGTCTTCAAAATCTTTTAATTTTACTATATAACCATGAATTCTTTATCAGTAAATTAAATTATTGGGCTTTAAAGTACTAGTAAATGTTATAGCATTGCAGCTGGATAAAGGGCAAGATGTTATTAATACTTCTTCAGTTTTGGCATGTAGACCACCTGAAATGAAAAATGTATCAATATTTGGGCACCAAATCTAAGTGAATAATGCTTATGATTAAGTGATTTTGCAGATTTTAAATCATATATATTATGCATGCTTGAATCAGTAACAATTTTTTTGAAAGCTTAGCTACTGATGTTAGCTTTGGTTTTTGCCCATTTGTAATGTCTTTACTAGACAATATACAGTTAAAATCCCCTGCAATTACTAATTCACTTTTTGTATGCAAAGCAATAATGTCTAATATTTTCTTAACAATTTTTGCCCCAATTCCAGGTATCTAATATGTGTTCAGAAATATCTAAAATTATTTATTGATCTTTACTACTACTAATGTCAGAATTTCATTTTTATCAGAATATGAGTTTATGATTTTAGGCTTAGATAACCAATTTTTCCAAAGAATCAAAGTGCCTCTTCTTTTTGATTTAAAATATGATCTCGCTAATACTGAGTAATCTTTCAACAATATAGTATCTGCAGCTTCATTTAGTAAATATGTTTTCTGTAAAAAGATTATGTGGGCTTTGTGTAAGTTCAAGTATTTGTTTAAACTGCTTCTTTTCAAAGGGCTATTAATGCCATTAATATTTAATGAAATACAATTATATACAGGCATGTAAGAAAAAAAAAACATGATTAAATCTAAAAGAAAAAGTAAATACTAAGTACTTAGAAATATTGCTGTGGACAAATTGGGGGTAAAATTAGTATTAAACATTTAAACTTAGAAACATTTAGACCACTAATCATGGATTCAAAAATTTGTGGTTTCAAGATGAAATCATTCAAACCACTCACTAACTAATCCATATCAATAAAAAGGTTTTGGATATGTTACTACTGCCCAAATATAATGGAATATTTTAAAGCTATAGATTTTAGTACACTCATATAAAAGCCTGTCTAGCACTACATTTTAATAAATAAACTGTCTAACTCATATTATAGCAGCAATAATAAAACAATTCCCAGATGACATATCAGAGAGAGACAGGTGACATAAAAGAAATGGAATTTCAAAGATTTCTTCCCCACCTCCCACACCTTGCATTAGTAGAATTAACTAGAATTAATAATAACAACTATTATTATTTGCTTTTCCAAATAGAAATGTATGCATGCTTTTGTTTTAGGCAAATCTTAATTACATAAGAAGCATCTAATTACGATTATTTTGCCCTGGACTACATTTAGTGAACAAAAAGGACAACCTAATGATTTTTCTTTATAAAATACACCTGTAGAAACAGTATCTAATCACAGGATACTAGTACATATATAGTTATAATATTTATTTTCCATTTACCACAATGTAAGCAAAGCAATATGTTAAAAGCAGCCCCATCATTAATTACATAATAAAATCTTCTCACTATATTTGAAGAGCATAGACAGTATACTCAGGATATTTTCATACGTATACTAGTGTTATCTCATTCCCACTAGTTGCAATGCAGATAAAGCAATGTATTATGAGCTGTCACATCAACATAGAATACTTGTTACATATCAGAATAACATTTCTGTAGTGACTGAGTGTATTTCCCAAACTGAGAATATTGGTACAAGCATAATTATAATATCACATTCCCACTGTTTATAATGTGAATAAAATATGTTGTAGTGGTACAGCAGTAGTGTTGTTGCCTCACAGCAAAAGGTTCTTTGGTTCGATTCTGGGGTGTGTTCTGTGTGGAGTCTGCATGTCCTCCCTGCATTCGTGTGGGTTTCCTCTGGGTGGTCCAGTTTCCTCCCACATTACAAAGACATGCTTCTTGAGTGTTTCTCCCTGGGTCTCTGCTTAAAATTGGCTTTGTTCCAAGTCGGACTTTCCCAGTAAACAAGTGTTTAATAAAATAAAAAATAAATAATAAATGTTATAATCAGTCATATTTGAAGAAAATATTAACTACATATCTGAAAAGCTATGTAACAATAGTGGAATTACTGCACCATTTAATATTAAAGTCTTTATCATTCTGTTTTAGCACTTTGAACCTGAAGGAATAACTTGTTTTGATTTTAAGTGGTAGTTACGATGCATAAAAGTAGCAGTTAGTGCTTTTATGTTGCATATCTTCTTTGCTTACTGCTTGTTCAAGTGTTCCATTGGTTTTATTTCTTGCTTAGCACTGGGTCAAAGTTCAAAATGTTACCTTTTGTTTGCAGAGCATATCAGGATTGAGTGCGAGCTGTTTCTGCCTTCAGCTAGGCTTGAGCTATTCAAACTACATTCCTTTGAGATCATTTTTAAGTGGGAAAAGGGACAACTAGAAGACTCAAATGTTTTACAAAAGGCTCAAGATCGCATTGCCAATCAGGAATGATGACAAACCCATTAAGCAGATTTAAAAAGCTAATGGAATGAATTTCAACAAAATAATTTTTCAGTAAGCCCCCAATAGAGTCTCCAAACTAAACAAATGCCTTCTATACCCTTTCCAAAGTTATTGGTAAGCAAAAAATATGTTATTTAAATGTTTGCAAGTAGCAAATGAACAAACAGTAAAGAAATACAGTTATATAATGCATTTTAAGAATAGTATGTTATAATAGTTGGTTTGTTCAATAAAACAGGACTGCTTTTTTTCTTCTTCGTATAGACTATCAACTGTACTGTTGCCTTTCAACCCTTTTGAAAGAAAGATAAATGTGTTAATGAAAATAAGTGAAGGCAATGACATTTTCAATATATTACCTTCTATTAATAACTAAAGATATAATATTGTAAAGTGATAATTTTAACTAATAATGGAATAAACAGCAGTAATACTGATGGGAATAAAACATTTACCTTTTTCTTGGTTTTGAAGACGTATTTGTAAACATGACAAAAGCATTTATGTGAGATTATTAAGTTAATTAAATAAGAGTACCATTACTTTTCTTTCAGTTTTTTTGTGTTCTTTTCTTTAAGAGTCCAACAATTCCTTGTTGCTTGTCTCTTTAATCTAGTAAGTGACCAGTCCATGTCTTCAGATCTGTCTAACAACTTCTTTTTTGCACAAATTCTAAGGCATCTTCAAGTGTATTAAAGGTTTTTTGTCCATCTGGTAAAGAAATCCTAATTTTGGCAGAGAAATCAGTTGAGATTTAATATTCAGTTTCTTCAAGATCTTTATAAATGGAACATATAACTGAAGAATGTAGTCATTTTCAAACCTGATTATATTGTCTTTTATTTTTACTGGAGAACTAGCTCAGGCTGATTTCAGTATTAAATCTTTATCTTGGCTAGAAAGGAACTTAACAATTATAGATCTGGCAGCAGGTGTTTTTTTCAGTGATGAAGTTAAAAGGAAGAGCTCTCTCAATACCAAAAGAGAGACCCTCTGGCTGGTTAAGAGCTTTTGGCAACCAATTATTCAGAAATTGTAACATACTGTCCCCTTATTCTTTCTCTGGAATTCCATATATCCTGATGTTGTTTTTCCTATATCTACTCTCAAGATCTTCTACTTTCTCCAGCAACACAGTAATTTGGTTTAAAATGAATTCTGTATGGTTTTCATTTTCTGCCATTCATAGGTTCATAGGTTCATAGGTTCATACTAGGCTATCTGCCCTGGGGCATTTATAAGCCTAGCCCGATTGTGTTTGGCTTACGCCACCCCTTGATTTGAGTATACTGTGCCCTTTTTAAAGTTTAGTTTACTGTGCCTCTGTCTAATAGTGACACGGAAGTAATCCCCGGGACAAACCTACGATCCCCCATCCACTCATCAAGATTCTTCTTGAAGAGAGTCAGTGAGGTGCTCTGCCTAACATGAATTGGAATTCTATTCCAGAGCGAAGGGAGCCTCTGGGTTATGAATCTGTCCCTCCAGCATGTTCTATTTATTTCTGTGCTGAGGTTCAAGTCCCTCGAGCACATGGCTCTAAGGGATTTAGATTTACTGAGGTGGAGCATGTCCATTAATTCTGGGTTGGACATAGCTTTATATGTCAGGCAGAGATCGCCTCGAAGTAGGCGGTATGCAACTGAGTAGAGCTGGAGTTTTTTTAACCGAGCAGCATATGGCATCTGTTTGAGTCCCTTGATCCTCCTGGTGAGGTACTTTCGGGGTCTTTCTAATTGCTGCAGGTGTCGGGTAAGGTACATCCCAAAGGGGGCATTGTATTCTATGATGGGCCTGATGAGGGATGAATAAAGGGCAAGATTACCTCTCTTGATCTAGATGTGAATCCTTTCATGATGAGGTGGGCTATGTAGAAGGTCTTTCTAACCACTTTGGCAATGTGGTCGTCAAAGGAGAGATTGCTATCAACTTGGGTCCCCAGATCCCTAATTACTTTCTCTGTACTCAATGGGTTTACCACCTATGTGGTAATTTGTGGGCACATTGTTTTTGCCAAAGGGTATGACTATACACTTTTTGGCATTTAGCTTTAGACCATGGCTCTGGCACCAGTTATCCATCTCTGTGAGACCTTTTTGAAGGATGTTTGTGTCAGCTGGAGAGTCGATTATGGCGCCCAGTTTGCAGTCATCTGCGAACTTGGTGAGCCATAGTCCTCCCACGTTGGCCTGTACCTCAGAAAAGTAAATACCGAACAAGAGAGGTCCCAGGACAGAACCTTGTGGGATGCCAATATCCGAACGCGCAGGGGTGACATGGCTCCAGCAACTCTGACTCTGTGGGCTCTATCTTTGAGCCAGTTTGTGACCCATCTTTTGACATAGGGGTTTATATTTAGGCTGGATAGCTTATCTATGATGCCCGAGTGGGGTATTTTGTCAAATGCCTTTGCAAGGTCCAGATAGGCTGTGTGGACTACCTTCCCTTCATCTATGGCCTTGGTGACTGTTTCGAAGAAGTCGAACAGGTTCAAAAGGCAGGATCTGCCCTTGACGAAGCCAAATTGGGTAGGATCTAGTGTCTGTAGGTCCCCAATGTCTTTGTTTATGAGTTCCACGATGATCCTCTCCATCGCCTTGCAGACTAGGCTAGTCAGGCTTATGGGGCGATAGTTTCCAGGGTCCGCAGAGGTGCCACCTTTGTGGAGTGGGACTACTGTTGCTGTACGCCATTCTTTGGGCACATATCCTGTAGTGAGGCTGAGATTGTACAGCAGTTTTACTTGAGGGATTAGTTCTTCTTGGAGTTCATGTAGGACGCAACCCGGGATGCCATCTGGTCCCATGGAAGCAGTGTTTTTTGCTTTGGAGAGGGCAGCCTTCACCTGAGCATCAGAGATGTTTGGGAGGCTGCACTCTGCCAGGATAGATACTTGCTCTTTTGGGGGAGGGGTGGAGAAGTTTGCACTGAACCTGTCTGCCAGGATATTGGCGATGTCTGTGGGTTCAGTGTATTTTTTGTCACTTAGAATCAACTCAGAATAAGTCTGGGAGTTGCATCTCAGGTTCCTAACATAACTGAAAAAAAGCCTTATGATTGTCTTTAGTGTCCTGTGCAATTTTTCTCTCGAAGCTGGCCTTGGAGGATTTTATGAGGATCATAATTTTTGCTAGTACTGATCAGAGATGCCTTCCCTTTTAGGGATTTTGCTCTATCATGTAGTAGCTTCCTCCTTCTGTTGTACAGTTTATTTATGGCTGGGGTCCACCAGACTGGGCGCCTGCCTTTGGATGATTGGGTCTTGATTTTGTTTGGGATAGCATGATCCATGCATTCCTGGAGATGTCCGTGGAATGCATTTATATAGGATTCTGCAGTTTGGGCCGTAGTTTCCACTGGCCCTGGGGCCTTGAAGGATTCCACTTCAGTTTTGAGAAGTGTGAAGTTCACTTTTGAGAAGTTTTTCACTGTGGTTTTCTGGGCTGGGGGTGGGGTCGGAATGTGGATATCCAGTGAAATTAATTTATGGTCTGATCTTACCAATGAGGGATATACTTCTGGTATGGAGCATAGTGTCCTCATGTTGGTAATGATCAGGTCTAGTATGTTTTCCCCTCTTGTGGGAGTGGTGACTAGTTGTTCCATAGCATTTGAGTTTATAAATTCCAGGAACCTTTGGGCTAAGGTGCTGGGGCTTGAGTAATGCTCCCAGTCTATGTTTGGGTAGTTAGTCGCCCAATATAATGGTGTTCGGAGAGATCTTCATGTTCTCCAATGTTTTCAGGAAAGCCGAGTGGGATTCCTGACTTTGAGAGGGTGGTCTGTAGGATGCTATAAACTGAAAAGCAGTCTTGCCCAGTGTCAGTTGCACATGGATGGTCTCCGATACTTCGTGCAATGCCACTAACCTGGAGGTGTGGATATCCTTGATAAATATGGAAACTCCCCTCCTTTTGTGGTTCGGTCTGGGTTTTGGGGCCGAAAAGCATGATATGAGGTATAACCTGGTAGTGCCGGGGTGCTCTCTGGAGCCTTGCACCAGGTTTCTCTCACTGCACAGATATCGATGCTCTCCATACTGAGGAGAGTTTGAGTGTATGCATCTTGAGGTTAAGACTTCTGGCGTTTAGTAGCATTACCCTTAGTTTCTTGTTCCTTGTGCTGTCTATGGAGGTGGGTTTGACTTTTGAGCCTTTCCTAAAAAAGGCACTATGGGGGTGGCAAGAGCCTTTGCCAATATCCGAAAGCCCAGGGGTGATAGGTGCAAGCCGTCCCTAGCGAAGCAACGTGGCTTGTCGAGCATGTCATCCCAGGCTGACAGACACTGGATCCCCTTTGAATGACACCAAAATTTTAGCCAATTGTTAAAATCGATCATTTTGTCTTTATACTGTGGCATCATTCTAGGTGAGGGTAAGATGCTGCTCAAGGTCAGGGTCATACCGGCCTGGGCTACATGATCAGAGAGCTCCTCTATGTCTCTTTTCATATAGTCGAGGGAGGTACATCTCAGGTCATTCACGCCAGCATGTACAATGACTGAGTCATATTTCTATTTGCTTTGGAGTGACCTGAGTGCTTGCGTTATGTGGTGGATCCTAGCGCCCGACAGGCAGCTCACTGTGATCTTCTCTTTATTCAGCCTGGTGAGCGGGACATCAATAGAGTCACCTATTACAAGAGTATCAGGTGTGTTATTCAGCCTTAAGGGCTGTGACTGCTTGGCACACTGACTTTGTGTGCTATGTGTTGTACGTGTTTTGTTTTGGGGTAGCGTTTGCTTGGATGTCTGCTTTGGAGGTCTCTGTTGCTTAGGTAGATTTTTATTTAGAGCCTCCGAGTATGTTTTTGTGTTTTTATGTGTTTGGTTCACTGTTGTGGTGGGACTATGTGATACTGGAATTGTGTTGTGTGAGGTTACCTTCTCCTCCTGACTGGTTACACCAGTTTTGAGATGAGAGAGCTCAGCCTCCAGTTTGGCTATATGGTTGCATCTCTCACATATATTTGAACCTGTTTGAAGGAGGAGGGGGTTGTCCGTGTACATGAGACAGTTGTAACATTGCCTCAAAATTCCCAGATTCACCAGCTGGACTGGAGAGGAAACCATTGACTAACCTTTGGACATGCTAGAGTAATATAGGGAACTGAATTAAAATGGACCAATAGGGGACAAGGTAATCGTAGAGAGTATAAGAGTAAGTAGTGCTTATGGTTTATTAGTGCTAACTTGTAAAATTACTTATCTGGACCAGTGAGGGGCCTTAGAATGAGAATATGGTGTTTAATTTGAGAGATAGAGCAGTTCTAAGGGAAAAAGTGAAGAGCAGACTTTGTGGAGCCAGGAATAGTTTAAACCCAATTAGGCGGCTGCCCAATGTTGCGCTATGCATAAAACTACACAAAGAGGGTTTTAAGAGAGGAGATCAAGGAGTTAGGAATTGACCCAAAATGGCCAATAAAACTACAGTTTCAAGGCAGTAACCACTCCCACAGGGGCAGGCAGGCTGCTCAATGTTTATCACTGCCACTGATGAACACAGAGACTTCCCTTTAGCCCAAGCAAACAATGGCCTCCAAGAAACTTACAAACAGTTCAGAACAGCAAATCTGTAACTGAACTTTTTTAAATCTCAGAAAAGTGGGAAAAAGCAAGATTTTTTGTTTTTTTTTAAGGAAAGCAGAGGTTCACAAGTATCAACAAGCTAGAACAGTGTAGTAAATGACCCCACACTTGAGTGCTAGGCCAGAGACATATAAAATGCAAGTTTTAAGAAAAAAACGATTTTAAAAATAAGTGCAGGCAGGAAATTCAGTAATCATCTCTAGGTTGTGTTCTAAATACAGTTACCAACACAGAAATCAAGTTTAACAAGCCAGCAAATGCTCAAAAGTACAATGCAGAAAAACTTAACAAATAATCTGAAACAAAATACTTAAAATCTCAAAGTGGCTCCTTTCTTCTCTCAGCATTTTCTCCTCTTGGTGAGTGCTTTACCAACAGCCAACAAGTCCAAAAAGACGCCAAAACCACGAGGCAATTGGGTTTTAAGAGAGGGAGATCAAGGAGTTAGGAATTGACCCAAAATTGCCAATAAAACTACAGTTTCAAGGCAGTAACCACTCCCACAGGGGCAGGCAGGCTGCTCAATGTTTATCACTGCCACTGATGAACACAGAGACTTCCCTTTAGCCCAAGCAAACAATGGCCTCCAAGAAACTTACAAACAGTTCAGAACAGCAAATCTGTAACTGAACTTTTTTAAATCTCAGAAAAGTGGGAAAAAAGCAAGATTTTTTTGTTTTTTTGTTTTTTTAAGGAAAGCAGAGGTTCACAAGTATCAACAAGCTAGAACAGTGTAGTAAATGACCCCACACTTGAGTGCTAGGCCAGAGACATATAAAATGCAAGTTTTAAGAAAAAAACGATTTTAAAAATAAGTGCAGGCAGGAAATTCAGTAATCATCTCTAGGTTGTGTTCTAAATACAGTTACCAACACAGAAATCAAGTTTAACAAGCCAGCAAATGCTCAAAAGTAGGCAGCAATGCAGAAAAACTTAACAAATAATCTGAAACAAAATACTTAAAATCTCAAAAGTGGCTCCTTTCTTCTCTCAGCATTTTCTCCTCTTGGTGAGTGCTTTACCAACAGCCAACAAGTCCAAAAAGACGCCAAAACCACGAGGCAATTGGGTTTTAAGAGAGGGAGATCAAGGAGTTAGGAATTGACCCAAAATTGCCAATAAAACTACAGTTTCAAGGCAGTAACCACTCCCACAGGGGCAGGCAGGCTGCTCAATGTTTATCACTGCCACTGATGAACACAGAGACTTCCCTTTAGCTCTTCCATCTAAGTTATTTACTGCTTTCTCTATTAAAGAGATCTGGGCAGATTGTTGTTTTAAGACTTCATTTAACATATTCATTTGTTTCCTGCAATCTTTTTTATGTGATCCATCATGGTCTCACATTTATCTAGTTTAATAGGAAGTTCCTGGATACTTCCCATGATAGTTTGTAATTCCTTTTTTAATGAGTTTTCCTAAAGGTTCATTTTTAGTAGCTCATTTTGTTTTAAGAGTCAATACTTTTTCTAAAAGGAAAAAGTAATAAAAAGTCTTTAAACCTTAATTTCTCTTTCAAAATATTATCTGAGTTAGTTTAGAAGACTCAGATTGTATAATAAAGTAAGGTTTTGTTGAATTTATGTAATGAAATCCTGTCAGAAAGAATAAAAGGTAGCAGAGCAAAAACGTTGTGCTGTTAGCTGATCACCATCTTGGTCATGCCCCCAGCTACAGGTACTTTTTAAAGACCAACTGGGGATGTGATGGGGGTGTCACAGGCATCAGCATCCAGGATACTTCACCAGTTCCTGGATGCTATTCTCCTACATGCCAGTGATCACATATCTTTTCCCCTTTCCTCTGAGGAAAGGGCCAGCAATATGCAACAGTTCTACCATGTAGCACACTACCTTGAAGTACTGGGTGCCATATATTGCATTCATGTACACACCAAGGCACCACCTGGTGAGCAGAGAAGAATCTACATTAACTGCAAGTGATACCCCTCCATCAACTGCCACATCATTTGCAATGCCCAGCGGATTATCTTGAATGTATGCACTGGCAATCCTGGCAGTTATCATGATTCCCATATCTGGCACACTTCACAGCTGTACCAGATGTTTGCTACTGGGGACATTCCACAGGGCTATTTATTGGGGGATGCTGGCTATGCCCTGGAACCGTGGATGATGACACCCAGCAGAAATGCATACCCACACCCACAGAAGAATGCCATAATGAAGCACATGCACAAACATCATAGAGTGTGTGTTTGGGCTTCTGAAGTAATGGTTCCGGTGCCTAACTATATCCGGTGGAGCCTTGCAGTATACTTCATGCACATGTACACAAATATTCACAGTATGTGCTATGTTTCACAATCTGATTATGCTGAAACAGCTGCAGCAAGATCAGCAAGGGGAAGGGACACAAATCCCCCACCCATGCCTAAGTCACCACAGCCACAGTCACAGGAGGACACAAAGGAGGAACCCTCAGCTGATATCCCTGTAGGAAGACATAGGCATGCTCAGTATGCCTTTGATTTGGCTAAGAGACATTGCATAGTACATTCACTGACCACTTATGGACTTAGAGACAAATACCTTTCTCCTACTCACATACATATATTAAAATTGATGCCAGACAACTCACACAACCTGTACCTATCCATTTATTGGCTGTATACTGCTTACATCAGACAGAGTCAGCCCTGAACTAAATTTGTGTCAACAGCCACATTTGCAAGGTAAGGCCTAAACTTAGTCTGTATTCTTGAAGAGTATTATGACATATCCTTGTATCTATTACCTTGCAAGTATATACTGGTGTTTTTTAGAGAACTTAAATTAACATGTGACTACAGACACTTATATTACTAATACGTGTCCATATGTGATAAGTAGGCATCAGACATGAAACATTCACACAGTTCTACCTCAGCAGAATACTGATTCATCATTCAAGAAAGAAGCTAGAAATCGAGACTAGACATTGCAGTTTCTGACCTCAAACTTGTTTGTATCCTAACAGCAAGTGTGGTTTGTTCCCCTACTCCCCAAAACAGGAGTGGCCCCTTGTAACTGCCATAATAATAACTCAGCTATGCTACCCCCAAAGCCATGGTATATGCATGTTTATTTCACAGTTATTATCCCCCACATTTTCAGGACAATTATATAGATTTAATTATATATTGTATGTGTTAGGTAACTAATGAATTTACAACAAACACATATATGTAAGACAGAGAGATGTTTATTTGTAACCATAATTATGACAGGCTGTATGACTACTAACTGCTATATGTCCAAATATAATACAGAGACATACTTGTACAATATACAGTCCATGATTTTATATTAGTGCACATTTGTATGCAGGTGGTTGTATGATGAATGACCCCAGTTCTGGCAAGATGCTTATGTGGCCAAGAGAACCAAGGCAGTCATCCTGACTGATGAAGCTGTATTGCTGTTGAGGGTTCTAATCCTGATACAAGTAGAAGTTTTGGAGGTGTGCTAGGAATAGGTAGTGTGTTTTACAGACTGGGACTCTGTGTCCCACACTGTTATCAGCTTTGTCTTGTTTTAATTCCACATTTGCATAGTGCACCACATGTATAAACATTTTTGATAAGGCTTAGCCAGTTTGAGTGGTGCACAGCACTGCATAAACAATGGAAGAGGAAATAGGATTTATGTCAGACTGCCAACCACAGACACTGGATACATTCAATTATTGCTGTTAGTAATTGGGAACTCCAGGCCTGGAGTAGGGAAAAGAGTGTGCTGTAGTAGCAGGGATATATTACATAATAGTAAGTCTCAGATGTAAGCAATGATCCTCGTGTTTGTGCAAATCAGACTTGTGCCATGGTGTGTGCATTAAGTACTGTGATCTATACTCTGCAAACCTAGATAAGTTCATAGGTTCATAGGTGTGTATTAGGCAAATGGCCCTGGAGCCTGTACAAGCCTAGTCCATAGGATTACCCTGACATTGTGCCACCTGACCTTAGTCCCCAGTACTTTTGTCGAGTAAAGCCACTGGAGTGATCCCTGGGGAGAATTTTTTATTTCCCATCCACTCATCAAGATTTCTTTTGAAGAGGGCCAGTGAGGTGCTGTGCATGACATGTATGGGAAGTCGATTCCATAGCATGGGCAGTCTCTGGGTTATGAACCTGTCCCTCCAGGATGTTATGTTGATTGTGGTAATGAGGTTGAGGTCTCTAGAGCTTGTGGTGCAAAGGGATTTGGATTTCTTTAGATGTATCATTTCTAACAGAGCTGGGTCAGACATGGCTTTGCAAGTCACGCAGATATTGCCTCTAAGTAGGCGATATGAGACAGAGATTGGTTGGAGTTTTTTTAGTCTGTCCATATAGGACAAATGTTTAAGGCCTAGGATCCTCTTTGTGAGGTACTTTTGTGGCCTCTCCAGTTGTTGCAGGTGTTTAGTGAGGTACTTGCCAAATGGGGCATTGTATTCAATGATTGGCCTAATGAGGGAAGAGTAGAGGGAGACAATAACCTCTTTCTTCATGGATGCAAAACTCTTAGTAATGAGATGCGCCACACAGAAGGACTTTCTTACCACAGTGGCAATGTGGTGGTCAAAAAAGAGGTTACTGTCAACCTGTGTTCCCAGATCTCTTATAACGCCTTCTGTGTTCAGTGGACTACCATCAATATGATAATTCATGGGAACTGGGTTTTTCCCAAAGGGGATGATGACACATTTTTTGGCATTGAGCTTAAGGCCATGGTTCTGACACCAGTCGTTGGCCTCAGTGAGGCCTTTCTGTAGGATGTCAATATCACTTGGGGAGTTAATAATAACCCCCAACTTGCAATCATCTGTGAACTTTGTCAGCCAGAGTCCCTTCCTGTTGGCCTGGACTTCAGAGAAGTAGATACCAAACAGGAAAGGACCCACGACTGAACCCTGTGGGACTCCACTAGTGACTGGCTGGCAGTCTGACTTGGAGTCAGCGTCTTTCACACTGTGGGTTCTACCTGTGAGCCA
Source organism: Protopterus annectens (assembly GCF_019279795.1). Lineage (NCBI taxonomy): Eukaryota > Metazoa > Chordata > Ceratodontiformes > Protopteridae > Protopterus > Protopterus annectens. The sequence goes on along the minus strand of NC_056732.1, from coordinate 393,268,290 downwards.
GTTTGCAACCCACCTAGTGATATTGGGGTTGATGCCTAGCTTAGTGAGTTTTTCTATGATTCCTGAATGGGGAATGGTATCAAAGGTCTTGGCCAGATCAAGGTAGGCTGTATGAACCAGCTTGCCTTCATCCACAGCTCTGGTGACTGACTCAAAGAAGTTGACCAAGTTGAGAAGGCATACTCTACCCTTCACAAAACCAAACTGTGTGGGATCCAGAGTTTGGAGATTCCCTATATCCTTGTTTATGATGCATTCCATAGCTTTGCATATGAGACTCATCAGGCTAATGGGGTGATAGTTCCCAGAGTCTGTAGTCACTCCTCCTTTGTGGAGAGGGATGACTTTAGCAGTGCACCATTTGGTAGGGGCAAAGCCTGAGGTGAGGCTGTGACTGAACAGGGCACACAAGTGAGGTGCCAGTTCACTCTGTAGTTCATCTAGAACACAGCCAGGTATATTGTCAGGACCCATAGAAGCCATATTCTTGGCCTTGGACAGTGCTGTTTAACCTGTGCAGCAGTAATACTGGGTGTTTGGCAATCTACTGGTATTGTGACTGGTCCCTTAGGGGGGAGAGAGGGGTAAAGTTGGCACTGAATCTGTTGGTCAGTATATTGGCAATATCTGTTGGCTCGGTACAAGAGGTACCATTGTGCAGTAGCTCAGAGCAAATCTGGATATTGCAGTGGAGATTCTTTACATAACTATAGAAGGCCTTGTGGTTGTCTTTACTATCTGCTGCAATTCTGTTTTCATAGCTAGCTTTAGAGGATTTGATGAGGCATCTCAACTTTTTGTTGAGGCTGATAAGGGAGTTTTCCAGTCTTGGGACTTCACCTTATTCCACATCAGTTTCCTCCTTCTGTTGTAGACTTTGTTTATAGCAGGGGACCACCAGATTGGCTTCCTTTTCTTGGAGGAGAGCATCTTGGTTCTGTTGGGTATGGTGAGATCCATGCATTTGTCTACATGTTCGTACAGTGCATTGTTGTATGATTCGGTGGTCATGCAACTGATCTCCATTTTCATGGGTGCAGTGAAGTAAGCCACCTCTATTTTTAAGAGCCCAAAGTTAGCTCTGGAGAAGTTTTTCATGGTGGTTACCTTTGGGGGGTTGGATGGGATGTGGATTTCCAAGGTGATTAGTTTGTGGTCAGATCTGACCAGGGAGGATTTGACTATTGGTGTAGAGCAATGGTCACCCATGTTAGCAATGACCAGGTCAAGGATGTTGCTGCCTCTAGTGGGGGTAAGAATGAGCTGGTCCAGAGCGTTGGAATTAATGAATTCCAGGAAATGTTGGCAAGTGTATAGGTACATGAGTAATTTTCTCAGTTAATGGAGGAGTAGTTGAAGTCGCCCAATATGAGAGTGTTAGGTTGGACCATATGATTCTCCTGGGTGCTTAGGAACATGGAGTGTGAGTCTTGGGACATGGTTGGGGACCTATAGCAGGCTACGACCTGAATCGCTGTCTTACCCAATGTTAGCTGCACCTGAAGTATCTCAGATGCATTATGTTGAGCTACCAGTCTGGAGGTGTGCGCATCCTTTATGAATATGGAAACACCACCACCTTTGGAGCTTTGGTCCAAGTTCTGGGGCCGAAAGGTCTAGAATGAGTTATAGCCTGGTAGTACAGGGGTGATTTCTGCTGCCTTGAACCAGGTCTCTGTTACAGCACAAATATTGATGTTCTCCATTTTAAGGAGTTCTTTGAGCAAGTGCATTTTGAGATTTAGACTTCTAGCATTGAGCAGCATGACCCTCAGATTGCATTTGTTTGTAGCTGTTACAGTGGTAATTTGGTCTTTGGAACACCACCTAAAAAAGGCACTATAGGGGTCCAGGGGTGATAGATGCAGGCCATCTCTGGCAAATCATCGAGATCTGTCAGTCATGTCATCCCTGGCAGACAGATACTGGATCCCCTTAGAATGACACCAGAAACTTAGCCAATTGTTGAAATCAATGTAAAAGTTCTATCCTCACTACAGCCAACTTGGTGTATGTGTCTCTATAAACAAGAGTGTAAGTGTGTATCCTACACTGACTTCTCAAATGGCATAGTTTTGCACTATTTCGGTGCTTGCACAAACATCCAGTTGAAGCAGGCCCCCATACTCTTGTCCTCCAAATGGCCTGCTGATGTAATCTACTATAAGATCACCTACAGTACTGGTGAAATTAGATTTGTGCTGTAGCATGTGCATTAAGTACTATGATCTGTACTATATAAATCTAGATAGGTAGGGATTCTATTCTCACTGCAGTCAACGTGGTGTGTATGTCTCTATAAAGAACAGTGTAAATGTGCATCCCACACTGACTCCTCAAATGGCATAGCTTTATACTGTTTTGGTGCTTGCACAAACATCCAATCAAAGCAGGCCTCCAAACTCTTGTGCCCCACATGGCCTGCTAACATCATCTACTAAAAATCACCTGTAATCCTGGTAAAATCAGAGTTGTGCCATGGCACATGCATTAAGTACTGTGTTCTGTAGTCCATAAATTTAGATAGGTTGTGTTCTGCAGTCCATAAACTTAGATAGGTGGAAATTCTATTCTCGCTGCAGTTAACTCTGTGTGTATGTATGTGAGCTGTTGGTGGATGTTACACAGAGAATTGTACAGCTGACTATGGGACACTAACTTCTTGTCTTCAACAGACACTGCTGATGTCATTAGTGATATTAGATTATTGGATATGTATACATTACAACAGGCCATGGTCCCACATTGGCCTGGCAGATGGGTAGATGTCACCTCATCCTATATAAGACAGACAACAGTGACATTCCTTTTATTGTATGCACAAACATCATGAAATCTATTTGCAATGGTGATGGACAGGTTGACACATTAGATCACACAGGAATCCCTGTGGACTATGATGTTTGTGGATGATATTGTGATCTGTAGTGAGAATAAGGAACATGTTTAGGAGACCCTGGACAGGTGGAGATATGTTCTATAGAGGAGAGGATGAAGGTCAGCAGGACTAAGACAGAATATATATGTGTGAATGAGAGGGAGGATAGAGGAATGGTGAGGATGAAGGGGAATAGAGTTGGCAAAGGCATATGATTTGAAACACTTGGGATCAACAGTTCAGAGTAATGGTGAGTGTGGAAGACTGGTGAAGAAGAGAGTGTATGCAATGTAGAGTGGGTGGAGAGGAGTGTCATGAATGATTTTGGACAGACAAGTACCAAGAAGAGTGAAGGGGAAGGTCTACAAGATGGTAGTAGACCAGCTATGCTATATGGGTTGGATCCGGTAGCACCGACAAAAAGACAGGAGTCATAACAGGTGTTGGCAGAGTTCCACATGTTAAGATTTGCATTGGGTGTGCTGAGGATGAACAGGAGTATTAATCATATATTAGAGTGTCAGCTCAGGTTGTATGACAAAGATAGAGCGGTGGGATTGTGTTGGTTTGGACATGTGCTGAGGAGTGATGTTGGGTATATTGGGAGAAGGATGCTAAGGATTGAGCTGACAGGTTAAGAGGAAAAGAGGAAGGCCTAAGATAAGGTTTATGGATGTGGTGATAGAGGACATGCAGGTGTTTGGTGTGACAGAGCAAGATACAGATGCCAGGTGCAAATGGAAGCAGATGATCTGCTGTGGTGACCCCTAATGGTACTATCAAAAAGAAGAAAAAAATTACATCTGTGTTTGGAGAAACACCATCTGTACACTTGTGGCAGGAGTATACAGTAGGAGTATCTATTTGAAGATTAATGTTTCTGGACTCAGTTTGAGCTTTAGCAGTGTGTCTTTGTATTTCCTGCTCTGCTCTGGATTGTGTGCAGAGGCTGTAACACTCTGCCCTTATACATGCAGAAATGCCAATACACTTATCTTCAAATACAACCAGCTGCTGCTATGTAGCAGAGCAGATCTATCTGTTGGAACCTCTGTAACATAACAAGCAACAATTTAATAACTTACCTATCAACAACAGAAGTATTGATCTGCCTTATTAAGGAGGTCCTAATGTACACCCCATAGGTTAGTCCCCTGAAAATAGCAGTCAAATCACATATTCCCCTCCTGTTTGAATTTTCTATGAATATTCCAGGTTCAAACCTGCCATTATCACCTATCATTTTCCCTCTGTTTCCTCTGCTAGCATAGTTGACATGAGATTTTGACTCAGTGCAGATAATGTCTCATGTGCACTGAACAGCTTTTATCTCCTACAACAGTACAATTTTCAAGAGATCCACCTGTAGTAGGAATCTGGAATCAGTGCTCTTTCTTTCAGAAGAACAAAACTAAACAGGTTGTCCACTCATACATCTTGACTCCTACTCATAATATGCACCCAACAGAAATCATCATGTGCAGAGGTACTCTCCATAAACCAACCTAAATAGCAGACACATCTTAAACACAATCATGATACATCTAACACTACACACAGCGCAGACAATACTCAAAAGAAATATTATCACCAGTGTCTCACCATAGAAGTCCTTAAGGCAATGGGCATCTATTCCAAAGGTTTTCATAATAGTTGACAGTATAGTGAGATGTACAGATGCTCCACTAACCAGCTTAAACAAGGATAAGTTTAGTGTCAGCTGTCTGGCAGAGGTAGTCGTCACAGCACACATGCAGTCAAGTCTCTCAACAATAAGTCCTGCTCTTAATCCAGCATACTTCATGTTAGTATGCACAATTTGAGATGTGACTATATGAAATATATGAACACAGACATGATTGAGATATCTAATATGAGTTGTCTCCCCATCCATGTGAAACAGAGTTCCTCATTAGCCTAATTCAAGTGCCACTTGAACAAATGGATGTGAAACAGGAAATTCATCCCTGGTTTGGAACATATGTCTCTAATGGACACAGGCAATCTGTAAATGGTTCATCTCCCAGGCTCTATCTTGTAAATGTCTCATCTCTCAAGCCTCTGCTTATACTTATAAAAGGTATCAGAACTTATCAAAGATTTGGAATGCATGGCTTGGCTTAAAAAGGCACTTGTGGTCATTAGCCTAGTAAACACCTATGAACCTATAAACCTATGGTCCCAGACAGGTATGTCCCTATGTTTGAGCAGCATTATACCCTCACCTAGGAGGATGATGCCACTATATAATGAACAACAGATTTTCTGAAATTGTCTAAGTTTCTGGTGTCATTCTAAGGTGATACAGTGCCTGTCGATGTGGGATGACATGGTAGCTAGATCAAGCTGTTTTGCCAGACATAAGGCACTTCACTGCACCATAATCCCTTTATTAGGCAACTTCACAAAATCAGAATTACCAATGTGAAAATATACAACTCCAGCAAAGTAAGGGTCATGCTGCTAAACCCTAGGAGTTCACATCTTAAACCGCACTCTCTTTAAGCACTCTTTCAAGTGAAGATGCTGATGTCTGTGCAGTCACAGATATCTGGTTCAAGGCTGCAGTAAGTACTCTGGCCTTGTAAGGCTCCAATGCCTTCTAAACATCCAGACAGCAAATGGAAGTTGTGTGAACCACAGGAGGTGTTGTATCTATTTACATTGAAGAAAATTACACCTCAAGACTGGTTAGAGAAAATAACAATATGTAGTTATTCTACATCCAATGTACTGTGGATAGGAAACCCTTTCATGTTATCGCCATTAATAGATCACCATCCATAAACACAAAAACTACACAGCCTATTTATTACTACATGGAACAATTAACATAGAACAAAACAACCCAGTCAGGGGTGAGTAAAATTATTAATCCATTGACTGGGATAATTACAAGACAACAAATTCACTTGCACAGCATTACCTGGACTTTGTGAACTGAAATGGCTTGGAAGAAATAGTGCACCACCCCACAAGGTTATCTCATATTCCAGACCTGTTACTCAACAATATGAGTGAACAATGTAATGGCACATGTGTAGTGCCTGCACTGTCAATCCAACCATAAAACAGTATGTTTTGAAGCAGATTTAGCTACTGAACTCCCTAAAGAAGACAGGTTCAAAAACATCATCCAAGGTAACTACACTATCCTAAGGGATGGTCTAAACTACATCCAAGCCCTAGTTTCCACAAAGGACATTGACAGCTATAGCAAGTTACTCCCTGAAGCCCTGTCTACACATCTACATAAATGTATACACACAGTCATGCCTGATAGGCTCAAATAAAGATGCTCTGGAAAATGCAAACCATACTGGTGGATGCCTGTCATTACTACATTATACACTAAGTGAAAGAAGCTGCTGTTTACAAATACAACATTGAGAAACCAGGACTGGAAGGCCAGTCTCCTCAGTGTAAACATGCAAATAAGATACCTTCAAAAACCTTTACAGATCAACTATGCTAATAAATTACAAAACATATCCAGGGATAACCATAAGGCTTTCTTCATTTACATCTGCAAACTGATATATATAACTCAGATGTATTTGGAACTAATTGTGGATGGTATCTAACACACGCACTACCCAGTGTAAATTCCAAACCTGCTAGTAGACACATTTGGCTGAAAAGTATTCTTCCTCCCACCACCAAACCTACTACAAACCATGTGTGCAACATCACCTCCAACCTGTGGTACCTATAAAGAGTAAGTTATCACTGCCCTCTCCAAGACTAGGAGCACAGTCTCAATGGGACCAGATGGCATTCTGGGCTGTGTTTTTCATGTGCTTCAACAGTGAGCTACTCCACTAGGTACCATATTCAACCACAGTTTGAATACTGCTGTTGTTCACACTGAATGGAATACAGTGACTATTTTCCAACCACACAAGGGATGATCAGCAAAATACAAATGTAATTATATACCCATAACTTTATGCAACCTCTTCTGTAAGGCAATGGAAACAAATGTCATGTATCTGAGATGCAAGGACATAGGTGACCTCCAAACACATGTGTTCTGGTTAGGTGTTCTCAACGGTAGCTTGTGGCTGCAAAACCTGGTGGGATTCAAGACTGTAACCATAGACATACAGAAAGTCAAAGCTGTGCACATATACTATTGTAACTTGGCCAAGACCTTCAACACAATCCAACATTTGGTCTCAGTGAGAAACTAACCAAGGTGAATATCAAATCCTATGTTATCAGATGGTTTGCAAATGGGATCACAGACTAACATTCAATCACTATGGGAGATTTCACCTCAAGCAGCAGACCTGTCACTTGTGTGGTAACAGAAGTGTCAGTGCTGTGGCCCCTCATGTTTGACATATACATCTCAGAAGTCCAGAACAAAACAGAGGGTCTGTGGCAAACCATCTTTGTGGCACTATTGACTGCTGACAAAGCCATGGGTGGTACATCAACTGCACAAAAATGCATCAGCATACCCTGTGGTAATAACAAATGTTTCTACTTATTATAAAGTAACCAATAATACAGTATTCCCCAATTCTGTATTGATAGACCTTGGAACACATGTCAACTGCAACCTGGGTCTACTATGGGGAAGAAGGCATTCTACATCTTACATCTGATTAACAAAGGTATTACATCAATAGCAAAATATGTTATCAATCCCCTATACACATCCCTCATCAGCCATATTAATGACTATAATCCACCCTTTGATATGTATTGTACCAGACACCTGCACCAACTTGACAGACCTCAGACATTATTGAGTAATAAAACATAAGAAGATCTCCAACACATGTCTTCTGTGGGCAGACTGAAGTAGACGTCACTGTGTGCAGTATCATATAGATAGCTTTGTGGCAGATTATATATGTCTTACAGGGCTATCTGTGGCCAAAATTGGATGAAAATGCTGCACATCCATAAGTAGTGTGGGACTGTACACTATGACATACTTAGGACATGCTGGAGAGACAGATACATCTCTCAATGGTTGCCACTCCTCTGCAGTAGGCTTCAATTCCATGTCACGCAGAGCACCTCCATTACCCTGTTTAAGGGCAGGCTGGATAACTTGCTGGGAAAACGTTATCTGCCAAGGATCACTTCTGGTTCAGTCCTGGGCATGGGTGGTTCTTGCTAGACAAAACTTGGCCATGCATTATATCTGTCATTGAACACCATCAGGTTAATACCCTAGTCACATCCTATGAACCCCGGAACCTGTGGTGATGTACATGCAAAAAGGAACATTATAGTGCATTATCATTCTGATGAGATTTGTTTTCACTGCTGGCATACAGTCCTGAGCTCTGACTCTGATGGGTTGACATTGGATATCTACCCATAAGTTTGTACTAAACAATCCTTAAAGAGAAAGTTAGATACATTAATGAGTCACATCTCATTGTCTGACTTCACAACCCTTACAAAAACATCCACGATAAAGTAGAGAAATTACTATGCTAGCAACTGTCTAATTGGTTAAGTACAATCTAACTGACAAGTACAATTATCAGTTCAATACCCCAAATGGAGGTAATAAATTCATATTAATATAGATAGTCACCATGTGTATCAGACACATAGCTTTAGTATCCCTGAATACAAAAGATAGACAGCAGGGATGTGGCACAGTTATAATTATTTGCACAGGGTGTTGTGTGGGGGTACAGGAGGCCTAGGCTGTTGCAAAAGTTTGGCGAGTATGTGTGTGAGTAAGCAAGGGAAGCAGGCAAGATGAACCATGTAAATGTTGCATGTGTGTCTGTAGGTGCCTTCAATGTGACATTGGTGTGTGAGAGTCTGCATGAGCACAGCTAATCTGAGTACTAGCCCTACACATCTCTATGTTGGACCGCTGTGAGTCATGCATGGTAGAGCTGACAGTTCATCATCTCCACCCGGCCATGAGAACTGTATCTGCCAGGAGTTGCACTGCCACCTCCACACCCAAGGTCAGATGCTGTACTACTACCTGAAGGTGACCGATGTCTGCCAGATGTGCTTCCTTCACTGGAACATCCAGGCCATGACCCCATGGCTTGCTATGTCTGGGTGTGGACAGCACAGTCCCTGCTGGAGCAGTGGGTGTACTGCTGCTAAGGAAGGATGATCAGGCATGGCTGCGTTGGCTCTCAGCAAATGTAGTTGCTGACATACGCCCATGAGGCTGATGCTCCCCTCCCAGCAGACGTTCCATCACAGACAATGTGGGTTCCATGACAGATACTCTGTGCTCCCTCACAGACACATGCTGTTCCAATGTGTCATTCAACCGATCCAGGAATCAACAACATGATAGAGGCACGGATGTCAGACTGTGCTGCATCTATAACCCTGAGCATTCTTCTGGAGTTCCTTTCTGAACATGCTTGCACCTCCATGATGGCCCTAAACATTCATCGAGTGACACATAAAGAGACACCTGCAAAAGGTGGTGGAGGGATAGCAGGCCTCCTCCAAGCACCCCTATCAATCCACCTGCGTGGCACCTTACCAACAGTTCAGCTATGGCTAGTGTAAACAGCCATGAAGCTGTAGGAGTTACACTTCCCTTGGTAATGACCTTGCCCTCCAACTGTCCAATATCTATGGTCTCAGTGGGCTGGGTATGTGTAGGCATACTGGCTGTGTCTGGTGATAATGAGTGGGGTCACTGGATGTCACCTCTGTGTGAGATTCAGCCTCTGCAAACCCCAGCTGTGCCTCACATTGGTCCCCATCATCATCAGAGACTGATGAGACACTGACAGGCAGCACAGGGAACACAAAACCACTTCCATGTTCACCTGTGATAAAAGGAAGAAAAACAGGAATACATTAATATCTGCACTATTATGCTGCAATATGTGTTAATCAATTTACACTGCTGTCACTGTTATGGACATTTATACCTCTCAACCACTTACAGCAAGAAATATGGACAAAGCCATGAATAATGGATGGACAAAGGCCCAAGAAGAGGGATCATTGTGACATACTGCCCTTACAAACCAAGAAAGTTGATAGAATAACAAGTATTGCTTTACCATGACATTTCTGAAGGGTATGCAGTCTGAATGTGAGATCTCTGTGATTATTTTATGTCCACAATCATTAATGATTTGTCAATAATTTGTAAGTCAATCACTATGATCTTAAATATGGGCCAGAAGTACGAGTCAATCATCTGGACATTCAGCAAATATCTGTACAGTTGACAAGTATGCAGACAGTACAGCAATCTATACAGTAGGCCTGAGAGGACACTTTCACAGATATGTTGGAATATATCTACAGTACTGACATAAATGGATTATGCTTACCAAATGTAGGAGCCCTATATCTGTGAATTCCTGATGGTCCTGAAAAAAGTAAAGGAAGAGGTAATGGCAGCAGCACCACATTTAACAGTGTAACACGGGGTAATACTTTAATCATCTATATCTCTAAATATTTTTTTATTATTTCAAATAAGATGTCTTAAACATTACATAAAATAAAGATAAATAACATATTTACAATTCTAAAACATTACTAACTTCAAACCATTATATAACTATTTACATTAGTGTCTATGCAAATAACATTGAAATTCTATATTATATAGTTAGAAACATAAGATGATATATCTTCGATCTTTTCAAGTATTTCCAGTACTTTCATCCAAGAGTAATAGTAAGAAGTAGATCTTTTAGTTCTGTTCTTCACTGTTAATATTTCCATGTGAGCAACTATTGTTGTTAAAGTCTCAAATTCCTTGAACGTAGGTGAAGCCTCATTTTTCCAGTGTATAGTTATGATTTTACGTGAAATTGCCAATAGTGACCATAGGATTTTAGTGTCTTTTTTGGTACACAGTTTGGAATAGGAGAGCTGAAAAAAATTAAAGACTTTGTTAATTGAAAATTATCATTATAAACAGTCTGAAAAAATAGTTAATGGATTTCCAGTACATATTGAGACATATACATTCATAAAGAAACATGCTGCCAATCTTCTTTTATCTTGGTATGGCATCTCCAACATTGATCTTCAATAGAATACATTTTGGCTAACCTATGTGGTGTATAGAAACTTCTGTGTAGATATCTCCAAGTGAATAATTGCCAGTATTTTGATAATGTAGAAAATTTGGAAGATTTTAGAATATTACTTCTTCAATTGGAGGATGGTTGTTTATTAAAGTATAATAATCCCAGTATGATTTTTCGTGCTAGTTTTTTTAACAATTTTATAGATATTAGACAAATAACCTGTACCCTGATAAGGCTGTTTTGTGATAAGAATAAGGTATTCAATGAGTTTTGGAGCTTCATGTCTAACTGAAGGTTGCATTTGTTCTATTTTATTTATAAGAAAATGCCTTAGATTTTGTAAAAATAGCCAATTGTCTTTATTTATATTATAATTATAAATTATCTGTTCCTTTGTTAGAATGTTCCCTTTCTCTATAAGTTGATGCCAAAAGAGTAATGTTTCTTCTTTAAGTATATTTATTTTAGATATTTGGAATGTATCTAGAATATTTGGTGTAAAAGCTATAAGGAAAATAAGAAAAATCCAAGAATTAATATTTGGTATTTTGTTTATATATGTTTTGAACACTGAAAGTGTAGAGCTTACATAGTTTGATGGCAATTTTTTAATATTATTCCTTTTCCCTAAAAAATAATCTTTTAACATCCATATAAGGGGTGATGGCATTACTGTTAAGTTGTCTTGTATGTGATTATAATTGATTTCTATGTAAATCTGCTCATGGGCTTGTTTCCATATAGGTGTGTATGAATTATTTAACCATAGTGTTATGTTTTTAATAACAGATGAGGTAATATATAAATCAATATCCGTAAATTAATTCCACCATCTTCCCAATCTGGCAAATGTTTATTTAAGGCTATCGGGTTTATTTGGAAACCACAGAAAATTTAAAATTAGTTTATTGTATCTTTGAATAATATATTTGGGAGGTGGCAATGAAAAATTTTGTATTAAGTATAATATTTTGGGAAATATGATTATTTTAATAAGATATAATCTGTCTGTTGTTGAAAAGATATATTTATTCCAGTAACCAATTGTTTGTTCTATTTTGTCTAGTATTTTATTATAGTTAAATATTAGAGAATCTGTTAATTCATTGAGTAGATTTATTCCCAAATATAATAATTTACTTTCTGTTACTATATATTTGGAAAATCTTTTGTTTATATTATTATTTTTTTTTTACAATTACAGGGCATAATTTTAGTTTTGCTTTCATTAAATTTTAAGCCTGAAATATTTTGAAATTTATTCATGGAGTTAAATAGAGCATTCAAAGACTCATTTGCATCTGAGAGAGTTAATAGTATGTCATCAGCAAAGAGTTGGATTTTAAGGTTTAACATTTTATTAATACAGATGCCCTTTATGTTATTGTTTGATCTGATTTGATTTGCAAAGGGTTCTATGAGTAATGCAAATAACAATGGTGATAAAGGGCAACCTTGTTTAGTTCCCTTTTTGATTGTTATAGGGCCTGATCTATATGATCCCAGTTTAACATATGCAGTAGATTTTTCATATAGTATTTGGATAAGATTATTAAAATTAGAAGGAAAGTTATATTCTTTTAAAATTAGTGAAAGAAAGTTCCAGTTAACCGAATCAAAAGCTTTATTAATATCTAATGAGATTACATTTAAATCTAGGACTTTATGTTTGCTATAATATATTAATGTTAGTATTCTTTTAATATTATCTGAAGTATTTCTTCCTTTAATAAAACCTGTTTGATCTTTGCGAATTAAGAAAGGAAGAAAGTGTTTGATCCTATCTGTGTATATAGCCATAAACATCTTATAGTCTATATTGAGTAATGATATTGGCCTATATGAGGAACACTGCTTCTCATCCTTATCTGGTTTGATAATTGGGGATATCAATGAAAATTCCAAGAGGGTGGTATATTGAAATCTTTATTGGCTATATCATATACTTTTAATAATAAAGATATGGCTTGATTGGGTATTAATTTATACATTTCTGGTAGCATATTGTCTGGGCCAGGTGCTTTATTTGTCTTGAGCTTTTTAATTTGTGATTTTAATTCTGTCATATTGATTGGTTTGTTTGTAATGTCTATTTGTTCTTGTGTTAATTTAATATGAATATTGTTTTCTAAGTATTTTTTTATATCCTTAGTAGGTGTATCTTGAGTATTTATGGAATTATCAATGTTAAATTGGAGTCTAAATGCTTCTAAAATATCATTTAGTTCTGTAACTCTTTTGCTAGTATTAGGAATAAATATTTCTTTTATTTGCTTAGATTTAATTATTTTTTTTGTTCTATTAGTTAAGTATCTCAGGTGTGCTGAATTAGTAGAGTATGAGTTTATTTTTATCTTTTCTAAGTTAATCATAATCGTATGATGTAGCAATTATGTATACTTCTTATTGATTTGTGTAAGTTCTTGAACTTGAGTAGCATTACCCTTTTGTATTTCCAGTTTCAATTTATCTGCTTTGTTTTGTAAGTCTAGCATATCTTTATTCCATAACTTCCTTTTATTTATGTACCAGGATAATATCTTCCCATATGTAACTGTTTTTAATGAATCCCAGACATATATTTCTGAAATATCTTCTGTGTAATTTATTTCTAGAAAGTTTTTGATTGTTTCTTCATAAAATTCTTTGAAATCTGTCAATTTTGTGATATAGGAAGGTATCCTAGTAATGGGATTTGAATAAAATGGTGTAAGCTCTATCTCAAAGACTATGGCATTATGATCAGATAAGGGACAATTTATGATTTTGACTTTGTCAATTTTTGTTATTAGGTCATTGGCAACATATATTCTATCAATTCTAGAGTTAGTTTTATATCTATGAGAATAAAATGTGAAGATTAGTGAGTCTGGTTCTGCAAATTCATTTATATCCTTTAAATACAATGTATCTATAAATTTTGATAGTGCTTTAGAGATAGGTTGTTTTCTTTTTTGGATTTATAATCTGTATCTTTTTCATTGATTATACAGTTGAAGTCTCCTGCCAATATCAGGCTACCCTTAGTTAAATGAATTATCTCTTCAAAATGCTGCTTAACTGTTTTTAATCCTAGTCCTGGGATCCAATATAGATTTACTAACATATAGATTCTCTTATTTAACTCTATTGAAACTAGACAAAACATACCTGATGTATCTTGATGAGTAGTGATTATTTTAGGTGTTATAGTTTATTTATTTATTTTTATTTTATTTATTTTACATTTGTTGACCGGGCTAGTCTAACTGGAGATATGTCCATTTTCAGTAGAGGCCCGGGGAGAAAAGCTCCAATGGAATATTACATTGTTTATACAGAATAGACCATACAAGATTAGAATTTAAAAAACAAAGTTAGACAATATATGCAATGTACAACTATGATAGTAGCAAACAAGGAGGAAAAAGTCCTAATGTCTTTGTACAAAGAAATAATAATAAAAAAAATATATATATATATATATATATATATATATATATATATATGTATTTTTTTTTTTTTTTTTAATTTTTTTTTTTATTTTTATTTTACCGTGGTAGTACTGTGTATATGAGATAACATTTCACTACATAGATATTAAGAAAAGGAAAGTTATGAGGGTGTAGGGTAAGAAAAAGAGACAGAGTAAGAGGGAAAGTTAATCTGGGTTGGTACAGGGGCAAAGCCATTGACTATTGAGACGCATAGTTAGTTGTCTTTTAAAAAGTGAGAGTGTAGACAAAGATGTGCTATCAGAGGGTAGTTTATTCCACATTTTTCCAACAGAGTTGGAAAAGAGGCAGTCCCCTGCTGAGTTATTAGGTTTGGGAGTATAAATCAGTAGTTTGTTTGAGGAGCGTAGCTGTTTCATGTTCTTGTAAGGTGTAACAAGGTTAGAGAGTACTGGTATTTTAGTTGGTTGGTGTAGAATTTTGTGAGCTATTAAGAGCTGTTGAAGTATTAATTTGTTGGTAAATTCAAGCCAACCTAGTTGTCTTAGGTTCAGGCAGTGGTGAGTTCGAAACTGAGATCCTGTAGCGAATCTAGCAATATTATAGTAGGATGTAGCAAGTTTCTTCAGGTTGCTTTTGGAGAGATTAGTATAGATGGGGGGGGCATATAGAAGAGTAGAGATGAGGTGAGATCTAGCTAAGATGGTTCTTGTTTCATGTGTAAGGAAGGGTTTGATTCTGTAGAGGGAACCAATTTTTTTGTTAACTACTTTTATAGTGTTGTTGATGTGTGAGTCAAAGCTTAGATTGTTGTCAACAGTTATTCCTAGTAATTTTGTTGTTGAGTCAGGAGAAATGAGAGTGCTATCAGTGGATGTGAGAGAGAAATTAAGTGGTGTACATTTACGGGTAGGTGGGAACAGTAACAGTTTGATTTTCTTGGGTTGAGGAGAAGGCAACGATCAGAGAACCATTTTTCAACAGAAGAAAAGGCTTTTTGGGTAAGAGACTGAAGTTCATTTTGAGAGGTGGCAGTGCAGATTATAGTAGAATCATCTGTATATTGTATGCAAGTGATGTTAGGGATAGCTGATTGGAGGTCATTAATAAAGATTGAAAATAAGAGGGGGCCTAGGATATACCCTTGAGGTACACCTAAAGAGATAGGTAGGAGATTAGATAGTGAATTCTTCCAGAGTACTGCCTGCTGACGGTTGTCAAGATAAGATGTGAACCAAGTTAAGGAAGGGGTGTCAAGTGAGAGAGATTTTAGTATGTGTAGGAGGAGTTTATGATTAACCATGTCGAAGGCTTTAGATAAGTCAATGAAGACTGAAGATGATAGGTAATTGTTGTTGCGGTTGTGGTTGATGGTGTTGGTAAAGGAGAGTAAGGCAGTGGTAGTACTGTGGGAAGGTCTGAATCCATGCTGGCTGTTAGCAAGTAGACTGTTTTGGAGAAGGTGGTTAAGAAGTTGTTTGTGGATACATTTCTCCATAATTTTGGCTAGAGGTGATAGTAGTGCTATTGGGCGATAGTTTGAAAGGTCATTACATTTCCCCCTTTGTGTAGTGGGATAATGTGAGATACCATCCAGATAGAAGGGAAGATTCCTTCATTAATAGATCTATTTATCAGAATAGAAATAGGGTAAGCAATGGCTGGCTCCAATTTGCAAGAATTCAGCAGGAAGTTTGTCTGCAGAGGGTGGTAGGTTTAAGTTTTTGGAGCAGAGATGAGACAAAGGATGTAGATATAGGTTGTAAGTGAAGAGTAGGAGGAGTATTTGTGGTAGGTAAGAGTAGTTTAGAGGTGTTAGGAGATAGGTGACTAGCAAGAGTTTGGATGGTATTAGTGAAGAAAGAATTGAAGTCATTGGCAATTTGTGTGGGATTGTCTGGGTTAGAGTCCTGAGGGTTGGGTGTGATAGACTGGCTTGGGGATAAGAGATTATTTATACTGGCCCAGAATTTTTTAGGTTCATTTTGGAGGTTTGTTGTAATTGAAGGTAGTAGTTCTTTTTGTCTGTCAGTATGGCTTTTTTTGTACTATTCCTAAGCTCTTTGAAGTATTGGTGGTCTGATAGATTTTTTGTGGTATGCCATTTTGCCCAAGATTTGTTTCTGAGAATTATTTTTTGCCTAGTACTGTTGGTCAGCCAGGGTGCTGCTTTAGCTTTGGTTCTAATAGTACGACTTGGGGCATGTTGATCCAGGATAGACAAGAAAGTGGA
This sequence comes from Protopterus annectens, assembly GCF_019279795.1. Lineage (NCBI taxonomy): Eukaryota > Metazoa > Chordata > Ceratodontiformes > Protopteridae > Protopterus > Protopterus annectens. The sequence goes on along the minus strand of NC_056732.1, from coordinate 393,251,733 downwards.
ATTAAAGTAATCTACTGCCTCGTTAAGTGGGAGATATTTTATTGGGGACCAATTACATAGTCTTAACTCAGTTAGAAAATGCTCAATGTTAAATTGCTTTTTAGAGCGTAAGGTTCTGTAGGTAGTAGGTAAGATTAGGTTGGTTTTATGTCTAATAATATATGTTAATGAGTGGTCACTTAGGTCTTCTGGTAGGGTACCTGCTTGGTAGTTCTGTTGGGGAGTATTAGTGAGGATCCAGTCTAAGGTGGTTTCATTATTGTTGGTTTTGTTAGTTCTAGTAGGACTATTGATGAGTTGTATGAAGCCATAGAGGTTTATATGGGAGGTAGGATTTGTATTGTTACAGGTTGAGTTGCGAAGTAGTATACCTACTCCTCTTTTTTTTGTTTTGTATTGAGAGTTTATTAGTACTGTGTAATTATTAATATTTAAGTTGTTTATATCTTTATCTAATAAGTGTGTCTCTTGTAAAAAGACTATTTGTGGTTTATGTAAGTTTATGTACTTGAATAGGCTTCTCCTTTTATTACTATTATTTAGACCATTAACATTTATGGATAAACATTTCATTTCCTAGTTTTGAGTTTGTTTTATGTGTGAGTTTATGTAAATATTGTTTATTCTTAGTTCCATCTTGAATACAGAATTCAAAAAGTTTTTCTTGTATGATTTTTGCATGTTTCTGAGCGACACCAAAGTGATAGAATAAAAAAAAAAAAACAAAGAACTTCCAAACTTGTAATTCTTAACCTTAAAAACCATTCCCTATCACTATGAGGTAATATACCTCTTTGTTTGGTTAGTGAATCTAATCAAACAAACTTTCTACCCTCACAAATAATATTTGGATCAGTTTCTCTTATCCTCTTAGTTTTAAATAAAGATAATTGAATAATATATTAAGATAATCTAATCAGCTAAAATATATACATATATTCTTTACTCATCTTATTGTAATTCAATAATACTTATTTCTAATCAGGTTTCAAAAGGTACAAATATTTTGATTAAGGTAGTATCATTTCAAAATAATTTAGCGTATTAATAAACATCATGTTAAAATCTATAACTGTATATTTCATACATCTGTTGAAAACTATTTACTGACATTACTGTATAATACAATACCATTGTTGTGCAATTGTTTTAGACTACTCAAGTCCAAAACCAGTGTTTAAATTAATATTTGCAAAGTCATATTGGAATAAAAACATGAATAGTTCTGAAATCACATCATATTTCATGTTTAACATAAACTGAAATGCAATACAATGTACAAGTATATTAATATTTCTTTAGTAGACATTAAATATGTTCCTCTGATTGCATTTTTCAGCTTTTCAAAGATAATTCCCATGGCTGGAGACAACAAGATCACAATTTAGACATCTCCCTTATCCAAGAGACTACTTATAATGTTGTTACTTGATTGAGTGTTTTGTTGTTAACACTTCTATCAACTTTCAGAGGGACTTTGTATAATCAAAACTGACACAGTACAGAGGTAAAACTGCAGTGCACTTGACCACATTTTAAAGCAAACATCTATGTATATCACATATTAACTGTTACAACTTAGACTGACACTTAACCAGTGAGTTTATCTGCTGACAATAAGTGTTGGAGATATAATTTTGACTTACTTAACACCAGTAATTTAATCTTATGACTGAATAAAAGTATACTGGAGAACATATCAAAATAATGGAAGCTGCTAAGATTTAAACTATTATGTATGAAAATGTTACAGGTTAAAATTCCTAACCCATTTTGCAGTAAATAGACAAAATGTATTTAAACTATGGGGTAACACCTTTATTATGTCAAAAAGGTGTTTAAGAAGCTTGTTTTTCCTCTAACATCAGAGGATAGCTATGGTGATCCATGCACTGCAAGAGTATTATTTATCATGGTAATTGCTTTATGACTGTATATAGAAATATTTAATTCAAATCATTAACTGGCATTACAACAATATTTCTCAGAAAAGTTGTTTTATAGTTAATGACTAGATAGAATGCATCATTGAGAGGATACATTTATCAAATGTCAAATGCTTTAGCTATAATATAAGTGTACCCTCGAATTAATCCCCAATGAATTTACGGCTTACTAAACTTGCAGACTAATATTGGCATCTTTTCATGTAGTCATATTGGAACATGAAAATACAGGTCTGCTAATTAGGAACAATCAGGCACTCAACTGCTAGACAATACATTTGTCTGCAGAAAGGTTTAAGAATTACAATTGCATTGTCAAGCATTTTTGTTTACACTAACAGTAACATGATATACCCACATACACTAGTATTGTGTCATTCTTGTTAATGTAAAAAGCCAGGTAATATTATAAGAAGGGTGAAGCCACAGCCAGGTAATATAATAAGAAGAGTATAGCCACAGTCATTATTCAGATGAGCAAACGGGAACAGCATGAGCCATCTAAGGATGGATAGCTCATTGAGTACCTGCCACAATGTATGTTCATAATGCATGGTAACTTAATAATAAATTAGGGTGTGGGCTAAGCCTCTCCCTCTTCTACTCAAATTAGATTTAATACAATATGTGTGTAGAACACAGATGCTTCGACAAAGTTCAAAGCTATATGGGATATAAATATTGTATAATTGACACATTGGGTTAAATCCACTATTGTTATGTTACTTATTATATTTGTTTATATAATTATTGCTTTTACTTTCTCTGTCTAGTATATTATACTGATTTGCTAAATGTACATTTAACCTTGTTGCATCCCATTTGTCCACTTGCGGGCATATTTTGGTAGCAGGACATTAGTAGTATTTTGTAGGAGCACCAGTGTGGGAAATGGCAATTTTCCTTAAAATAAACCTGTCAGTTGCTTGACATTTACTAGTTTCTTTAGAGAATTTGTAAAACAGCAGTGATTTTATTTGCTGATGATTAATTTCTGCTCTTTAAACTCTGCTGTATAAAACATAGTAAGGGATAGCTAAAATGACTGGAAATCTAAACTGACAGAAAGATATATGTCCTTATCTATCAAGGTGCTAAAAGACATCAGTAGCCATAAACTGAAAGTGCTTCAGAATTATATATCTGTGTATATTTATATGAACCTTTTATATTATTTACGTTTCCTTAGAAGGGATTTAGGTTTCTGTATCTTTAAATGTGAACCTAGTTTATTTTCTGACTAGACGTCAATTAGAAAGAGTCAGGGGATGACGTATACAAGTAAATGCGACAAGCAATAAGTAACTCAAGTTTCTAGTGATGTTTGTGGCTGTTAAATTGTCTCGAGAACCAAGCGGGAAAAGGTATGTGTTTTTTCTTTTTTCTTTTCCCTTCTCTTACTTGGTGACAAACTCATGTAGTGTGCACGTGAGCACTCTAGTTTGCGAAGTAGTGTTCACAACTATCAAACTTTGCATTTTAAACATGCTATGCCTTATTTCTCTACAAAATAAAAGACAACAGGATATCTAAGCTAGTCACAAGCATCTTTCAACTCCGGATGTCTGGAGCCACAACACACCTGACTTATAGCCTCAAAATATCACTTAAGACATATTTTTTCACTGGACTATATCAGTATGTGCATATGGGTCAAAGGCAGAACATCTTTTAAGCTTATTTAAAGTAGTCTTATGATACATCCTAACTGAAATACTTCATTTCAAAAGCAACACATTTCTGCCCAGCATTAGCGTTTATCCAAACAGGGACACTTTTAACTTATAAAAAGTAATGCTGTCAGGGATGTAACTGATAATAAGTTATATAGCAGCCACTATTATACCTATTAAGCAATATAACCATATACTGATTAAAATATTATAAGTTAATGAAGATTTTATAAAAAGAAGAGAAAAAATAAAAACAACAAAACACAAAGAGAGAAAATAAACAAATAAATAAATAAATAACTATTTTGGGAACATTATTATGCACTGATTACTCTGATTAAGAATATGAAAATAATAGATGGATAATAATGAAAAATAGAGTAATGTTTAAATTATGCTTAGTATATTGATGTGATTTGAGATAAATGTATTTACATTTATGCTAATTTTGACATTTAAAATATAATTGAAAACAGTACCTGTTTTGGTGTAACTTGAAGACAGTAAGAACTTTTCTTTTGTTGTTAGTATTATTATTTAGATTTTTACAGAATATAACATATGTAAGATTATTTGCCCTTTAGTTTTTTTTCTTTGCTCAACAGTTTTCCAATTATTTACTTCAGCATTTCTCTCGTGTACTTATTGTCCAGTCCATAGATTCTTCATGTGTTAGGATGTTGCTGTTGGCAAGGTATTTTATTGCTGAATCTACTGTTTCAAAGATTTTTATTCCATTTGGTAGAAAAACTTTCAGTCTTGCTGGGAATAAAAGATGGACTTTCAGTTGCTTTTTCTTCAAGGCTTTTTATTGGTAGAAATTCTTTTCTTTTTGAAACCACCTTTGTAGAATAATCATTGTCAAATCTTATTAATGAATCATTGTATTTGATGGGAGAATTTGCCCAAGCATTTCTTAATATAAGATCTTTATCTTGTGTAGAAAAAAGTCTCACAATTATAGATCTTGGCTTGTTCTTACCCGGAGAAGAAGCATTTCCAGAAGCTGCTAGTGATCTATGCGCCCGTTCTATACCATATGAAAGAGCTTCAGGTATTTTTGTTACATCTGGTATCCAGGTGGTAAGAATGTTTATCATATTGTCCCCTTCAGATTTTTCTGGTAGACCATATATTCTAATATTATTTCTTCTTGTTCGATTTTCCATATCATCAAGCTTTTCTAGTAAATATGTATTCTGTTGAAGTAAGAATTCAGTTTGTTGTTCCTCTGTTTGGACTCTAGTGTCAATGTCACTTAATGACTGTTCAATAAGTGATATCTGTCCTTTCTGCTGTGTAAACATTTCTTGAAGCTGTTCCAGTTGTTGTGAGCACTTTTCTTTAAAAGTATCTATTTTATTGTCCATCTTGTCAATTTTTATTGTAAGTTCCTGTATATTTGTAATGAGAGACTGCAGGTCTTTTTTGAAAGAAGAGTCTTGTGCTGTATTCCTTAGATGACTCATGCTGTAAAGCTGATATTGGTGCTGATTTTCCAGTAATTAATTTGACAGGAATTATTCAAGTTCTGACAATAAAATTTTTCTTTTAGATGCTCAGAGTTATTAGAAATAAGTTAGTAATAAAAATTTCTTCAAATTAAATATTATTTTGTAAAATTCCTGTCAGAAATTGTATTGAGGTAAGAGAGCTGAAATGAAGTGCAGCTATCAGTTCAGCATCCTAGCCACGCCCCCCCTTTAATCATCTATATCAACAGTAGCTGCAAAGTTAACAAGAATTTGGCTGACAACCTCAAAATGAGTTTAAAACTGCACTTATCTTAAACACTCCCACCAAAAAACAACCTGATGCACATATAAACTATGTACACAATTACAGAATGAATGCAACAGTATTCTACTAATGATCTAACAAAGCATACCTGGAAGGTCCTCCTGAGATGCAAGAGTGTCACCCATGTCCAGAACATATTGGCTAATGGATTTCTGGGAACTGTCCTGTGTGGCAATGTTTGCCAGGAATTCCTCAGTGGCAGTGAGAGGTTGTTCTGTTGCAGGCCCACCACCAGTGATCTGTCGATCATGTGCCACTTCAGCTGCATGCCTCCTTGCAGCATGAATCATGTCCATGGCTCTGTGTCACACCTGCTCGTAGCTGTGACTGTGTCACCCAGTTGCATTAAGGTTTTGGACCAATTTGTCCCACAAGACTGCACGTTCTGACATATTGGCCTGCCCTCTGGACATCATGACAGCATGATATTGGAGTAATGCCTCAATTATGAGGTCATTCTCTGCCTCAGAAAATGGTGGCCTACAGCGAGCCTGCATATTGTTTACTGAAAGACAAAATAATGATAACACATATAAGTACAAATAAACTGTGCACAAATAAAGCAGTAAAGGAAGGCTGTCAGTATTCACCACTTGATTACAATTTTAAGATTCAAAAGTGGTCAAAAATAACAAGGAGAGTAGCAAGAGAAACATCTTTATTTGTGCTGTATCAGATACTCAGCTATGCTCACCGACAAAACAAATGTGGGCACCAAAAACACCAAAGCAAGCTTTCCACTGCTTAAAAACAGCCAACGGAGGTACTGGATAAACGATTTTATTATTTGACAACAACTGCTTTTAAAAACTTTGCTTTTGAGCACACAACTGTGTCCTGGTAGAGCACAAATATGAAAATAAATCCAAACAGTTTAAATCAAGCCCTTTCGCTTGGTCTCATTGCCAAGCTTTTTCACCGACCCAACACAGCAGTCCCTTCTTGTTTGTCTCATAACAGGAGCTCATCTCCCCCCCCCACAAACAAAATAACAGGCTAAGGAACAATCGTACTAACCAAACAACAGTGAAATGTTAAAAGTATTATCAAAGGACCTTTCCATGAAACATGTGTACATAGTTATCACACAGCATTATACCTTCAGCCTACTATACATCCTCTGTACTTTTCAAATGGCTGGAAAACAAGGCCATGTCATGAGTACAGTTCTAACAAATGCTTAAAGATTTACTTCACATTATTCCTAAGTACATTCCAACATATTCATTATTTAGATAACAAAATGGATACATACCTGATGGAGTACAATACTCCTCTGTCAAAATATACTGCTCCAAAAGAAATGTGTAACTGAGTTTGACTTATGAATTATCTCTCATCCACATTGGTTTGCCTAGCTACACATTTGCCTTTTTATAATGGTGTACATTAGTAATTGATTGCATCTGACCTAGTCTGTACTTCAGAGATGCTAATTACAGCATGCACTGCTGAATTGCATGGTAATCAATCAATCCCATGGAGCTACTCAACAAGATATAAGGCATCAATGTAGACTCCATGGCCTTTTTTATATGTGGAGTGAGAAAATAGTAGAGTATAAACACACTGAAAGCACAGACAAATTGTTAGTAGCAGCTACTTTTTAAACACACTTGTCTGTGCTACAGGCTGAAGCAGACACTGCTGCTGCCAATAGCCATAGACAGAGAGGGTGAAGACTTTACTGGCTGACAACACAGTAGAGGAACAGTGGGACCTCTGGCAGCCTTGAGCCAGATACAGAGCCAAATGGAGGGAACCCATCCCAGTGGAAATTAAGTTATGTGTTGAAGTTAGTAGCTTAGCCACAGGTACTTTTAACAGACTACCTGGTGACATCCTTGGTGTGCCATAGGCATCAGCATCCAGGATCTTCCAAACATTCCCGCATGCTATGCTACAACATGGCAGAGAGCACATATATTTTACCATTAGTTCTGAGGAGAGGGTCACAAGAATGCTATGATTGTAACATATATTGCACTACCCTCCAGTAATGTGTGCCATACATCACAGTCATGTACACATGAGAGCAACATCTGGGGAACAGGGTAGGGTCTACATTAACCATAATGTCTACCACTTGAACAACTGCCAAGTTATGTGTAATGGCATGGGAATCACCTGGAATGTGTGTGCTGGCAATCCTTGCAGTTAGCATGATTTCCATATGTGCCACATCTCTCATCTGCACCAGATGTGTGCTATGGGGATATCTCCAAGGATCACTAAGGTGTGGATACATGCTATATACTGAGGTCATGGCTAATGAAACCTATCAGAGATGCACACACACACAGAAGAACACTGTAATGAGACACACAGTCCAACCTGTAATGCCATAAAGCATATTTTTCAGCTACTGCACTCATAGAGCCAGTGCCTACATACTTCTGGCCAAGGGCACCATTACAATTCACTGATATGTCCCTCAATGCTCATAGTAAGTGCTATGCTCCCCAAATTAAAATAGTGGAAATAGCTGCAGCAGGATCATCAAGGGGATGGGGAACACATCCTGCTGACAATGTCAAGATCACCACAGCCACAGGCTGATGACTCAGAGGAGGAACCAGCAGCAGGAATGGTTGTAGGCAGACATAACCATGCTAAGTATGTTCTTGCATTGGCCATGACACAAGCCATAGCACACTGACTTACAACCTAGGAGCCTAAAACCATCCTCTGACATCACTACACATTTGTACTAGGGAAGCATTAAAGATAACAGTTCTCAACCATAACTAAATCAGTCAACAGGCAAGATGTCAGACATGCAGAGTAACCAGGCCAACACAGTCTTGTTAGTGCCATAACAGCCACACACCTTTGGTCTACTACCCCAAAAGAACAATCAGTACTTGTTTGTGACATTCAGCCTGTCTTTCCTCAGTTGGCAGCCGTATATCATATTATTTCCAGTTAATAACCTTTGACATTGTAAATGCAATGATATAGAATGGTGCAAACACTGTATGTCCCAGAATACTGGACAGATAACTGATGAATGACCAAGCAACACAGACATGTAAAATAGTTCTGTATATTTGCAAGCAAAATCATAATGAGGTGTGTATTCAGTAAGTGCAGTATTTTAAAAGTGAAAATTTCACTACATGTACTTGTAACCTGTAATATTTTATTACAACTGTACATTATTTTATATTTCATCGTGTGAGCAGGATGACTGTTTATGCTTGCTACAAAGGTACATGTGTGAAACACAGGGTTAAGGCACCTATCCTGTGTTCTGCATGTGCATTGGATGGTGAATTGGATTGTAGACCTATGTAGGCATATTTCCTCTGTAGTAAGATGGTCTCCTGTGTATGTAATACATTGATTTTATTTTATGCCTATTATTACTTGTTTTTATCGCAATATTTGGAGCCACTGTTTGTGCATTGCTGCTCGTAGTACAAACGGCTTCAGCTATGCGCAGCTGGTTTGCATGCACAATGGCAGTCCATAAACTGTAGAAGTTGGCCATCCAGGCAGCAGATGGGACCTAGACATTTAAAAATAGACCTGGGATGTATTCTCTTAATCTCAGTCTGCATAGCACAAACCCGCTAAGAGCAGTTGTGCTGCATGTAACAGTGAGAACCTCAGGATAAACGTTAATGTAGTCAATTTTCAAGTAACTTCTCCTGTGGCTGCAGATGTTAAAGTGTTCACCTGAAGTTCACATGGTCCTGGGTCCTGATACAAGGATTGCAACTTGTATTTTAATAATGTGACCTTGCATTAGATAGCAATGAAATTAAACATACACACGTATTCTTTCATCCTTCTACTGGCAACAGCTGTGAGTGTAGGACTACCATGGATAAGGTCCAGGGTTCTAATACAGCAGACATCTGTCTTTTGTCAATGTGTCCCACTTCACATTATAATTACCCTTAGTTATAGCAGTTGATCTAGTATTTCTTATATTGTAATTATTTTCATAATGGATGACACACTAATATTGTCAGTTATGAACATATATAATAATATCTGTATTGATTAACTTCTCTTTATTGGTTCCCATCACCCAAACACATTACCTGTGTTTGCGTCATCACAAAACACATTACCTGTGTTTGCATCATCACACAAACACATTACCCGTGTTTGCGTGATGCTAAGCAGCCCCCACCATTTTCAAATGTTACAAAATCCAACAGTGTGCATTCTCAGTATCTGTCATGACTGGAATTTGTGGGATATGTCATTATAGACTAGTTTTCATCTGCATTAGACATGGATGGTGTTCGGGCAGAGGTTTTGAGATTTTGGCATCAAAGGTGAGGTGTGCAGGAGTCCAATGTGATTTTTGGACTCCTAGTGAATGATTATGGTCCCCAGCTGTTGCAGGTGCACTCTCATGGATCCAATTACAAATCAGAAACATGGAATAGTTTGGTCCAGGACTTGTTCAGTGTTGCCAGTATCCCCTGCACTGGTGAACAGTGTAGGAATCACTACCAAAACCTCAGGATGAGGAAGAGGGATACCCTGGATTGAGGAATGTAGGACTGATGGAACTTCACAGATGTGTAGGTATCACTTACAGGCACTGCTTGTTAGAAGTGGCAACTGCTTTTGTTCAGGATTGGTGTTCTTAATGATATTATGTTGTGTTCTGTTTTTTCCACAGCTAATGTGGATCAATTACTGAATGAGTCAAGTTATGAAGAAAGATTGAGAAGGATGTGAGACGCAAGTGGAATGTATGCTTCCAAACAGTACTGTTATTTTAGCATTAAGAGTAAATACAGCTTATTGTGGTAAACACTTGTATGTTTTGCATCACATTGAGTATGCATTTGTTCATTGTAAAGCCAAAGTATGCATGCATTAGTATGTAAGGTAAAGCAACAGTCCAGTATTATAGAGTAGGCAGAGGTTGTCGTTTAGAAAACCACACTTGCAAACTATACACTACTTGTTTAAGTTGATATCAATATTGAAAACTAAAGTAAGACTTATAATCCAGGGACAAGAAAAGCATGTTGCAGATTGTTTTCATTATAACAGTGAACCTGTATCTATAAAGTGTAAAAGGAAAGAGTGCTTGCATTATGCTGTATTCCATAGCAAAAGTACAGTATTACAGTATTCACTGCTTGTGGGTTTGAATACCACACTCTCCAAATTTAAACTCATCTGTTTACAATATTGTTTTAGGTTGTCAGCAATAAAAAACACAGTACTATTATGTATTCATCATGATAATATTTGAAGTGCAGACCCTTATACCTGTGGTTTGGATGGCCAGCTGTCAAATGTTATCAGTGTACATGGGACACGCATATGTACAATATATGCACCCATGAATGATTGCTGGATGCAATATGATATGTACTATAGCATGTATGTTTTAGCAACAGGGTAGTACTCAAAGTAATAAAGACATTTCTTAACATTTGGTAGTGTTAAAAGTAAAATGTAACAGAATATCATGCATTATTTGTAGAAAGGTTTGTATATTATCTGTGCAATTATTAATGTTCTCTTTTCTTCTTTCACCCCACCTGTTTTCTTCTTTAATTTTTTTATGCATTTCTTAAATTTTAGTATTTTTGTAATGTTATTATTATATTATGTATATAATCATATTTTATTATCATAATTATCTTTTATTACTTCTTTTGTTTATTATGTATAAGTTTCTATTATTTTGTTGTTAAATACATTTTCATTTCTTATCATTGTGTTTGTAATTATATTATTTATTATTTTATAATAATTTTATTATATGTTTAAATTATATTTAATGTTATTCCTTCCATTTTTTGTATTATGTTTTATTTCATTATTGAATTTTAATTTTATTTATGTTATTACTACAGCATGGCAGGATAGGCCAGATCCTCATGATCTGCCTACACTCACTCCACTGGCTACAGCTTCAAGGCCCAGCACTTCTGGGCTGCAGCTTTGCAGCAGCCCCCTGTTGCCCCCACCATATCTGGACCCTCAGGTAGGTCTGCTTGTGGTTCCCTCTGGGAGAAAAGGTTGAGGGGGTTATTTTGTCACCTCAGCTGAACTGCCAGGTCTGGTGTGTGGAATTGTGCACCACACAATTGGTGCACACCTATACCGAGTGGAGGCACTGCTCTCCATCATCGTCCTGAATAACACAAAGACACGCAGACATCAGACACTGCAGCCATCAGTGCAATGAGGTGACAGTGATGGCAGTCCAGTGAGTGAGGACTTGATTCTCACTGTTACCAAACATGACATCCATAAGTTTGCGATCTCCCCACCCTCATCCCAACCATGGTGTTCACCCCCCTCTTGTGCCGTTCACCAACCCTGTCTCTTGTCTTGTATGTCTTGTCTGTCAGCAAATACTTCCTCACCTTCCCAATTTGCTTGCCCCAGACTTGCCTATGTCCCTTCCCCAACATTCCACTCTCTCCTTAATAAAAAAGGGCACCTGTCCCCGCAAAACATATATATTGCCCCATACATAGCTCTTCATTAAATGTAAATTCATAAGAATTTTGAAGTCAGCAGTGTTGAATATATTTTTCATTATATGTATTTCCTGTATGTATTTTCTAAACATTAATAAAGATCTTTATATAAATTGCCTTATGCTTTTTTCCCCAATATAATGATGTTGCTTTTAGGGTTCTGACATTTTAATTATGTTTTTATGGTTTAGGAATTTATACATCATGCTTAAAAATGTCTTTAAACGTATTGAGCATTTTTTATTAATGGAGAAGTTATCTCTATGGATGTGCATATTTTATATAAGATTTTAAGTTTATGTGTTCTTAAGTCTGACTGACACTGATTTTATTGGATGATTTACCTGTTAGTTGATTAATGAGATGATTATTAGTTATTGTGTCAATGGGAGGGTTTTGTATTTAAATGGGTACCACAGCAGTTCTCAGTATGACTGAGGAAGCGTTCAGTGTGAACACGAAAGTGCTTACTAAGTATAATGCTTTTAAGTTCTGTCAAAAGTTTTGCTCCAGCTTTTTGGTGTCACCTTGGGAGTTTTTAGCATTAAAAGCCAAAGTATACAGATATAGCTAGTTCTGGCATGTTTTCACAACATTACTCACGGTTTGGCCATATGTCTTGCGCTACCACATTGAAAGGACTGGTCTGCATGTCTAACAGTGCTTACTGTTCATTTATATGCAGGGAAGACATACCTCTTAACTGTACACATTTTCTCGGAATATCCAGAGTTTTGGCTGATATTTTT